>NC_133786.1:1917851-1924709 GCF_003597395.2 Chelonoidis abingdonii | reverse complement strand
CTGTTCCCCATCCCCTGACCACCACCCCAGAATCTCCACCCCATCCAACCACCCCCTCCTCCCTGACTGCCCTCTAGGACCCCCCAGCAGCAGGAGCTCACAGCTGCAACACCTGGACAGAGGCAGCTCCACTCCCCATGCTGCCCACCTGAAGCAGTGGGCCAGAGCGCAGCCCATGCAGCGGCGTGGCTGTGGGGGAAGAGGAACAGCAGGAGAGGGGCCGACGACTAGGCTCCCCGGCCGAGAGCTTAGGGACCAAGCAGGATGGTCCCGTGGGCCAGATGTGGCCTGAGGGCCATAGTTTTCCCATGTCTGGTCTGGTAGATCTGAACAGCAAAAGTGATTATTGGATAACAAGGAACAAATTGACACCATCAGGCGGTTTCTACTGTACCATTAATAAAATTGGATGCTTTGAGAATCTTGGAAGGAGTTATCACACCAGGTTCCAGACTCTTGTCCTTGTGGAACAGGGTGTAGGTAACTACAAAGTTAAACCAGGCAAAGAAGAGGGACCAGCAGCTCTGGTGTTGGTTAAGGGTCATGGCTGTTTGGAGATACGCCAGGTTTTTATCATCTTTGAAAACCTGGATGGGGAACCTGGCTTCCTCCAGTAGATGATAGCATTCCTCAAATACAGTCATGATGGCAAATTGTTCCTTGTCCTAGATTTCATAATTCTTTTCTGCTGGGGCTAGCTTATGAGAGTGAAAGGCACAGGGGTGAAGTTGATCATGAGGCTCTGCTAGCTGGGACATTGCTGCCTCCACAGCAAAATTGGACATGTCAAGCTTCCATCGTAAACAGTTTTGTGGCGTCTGGGTGGATAAGGATGGGTGCAGTGGTGAGCTTCTGTTAGTTGATCAAACATAGCTTGGGCTTCTGAGGACCAGGTGAACCAGATTCCCTTTCATAGCAATGCAGTCAGTGGAACAAGCAGACTGGAAAACCTCTCAATGTACAGCCTGCAGTGAAGCCTAGGATGAATCTCTTGATGAACAGCTAGCAAAGCCTAGGAATTGTTGTACCCCATGGATGCCCTTTTGTGTGGCTCAGTTGGATAGGCCTTGCATGGGTCCATGGTTAGCCCCTTGAGAGAGATAATGTAGCCAATGAATTCTATCGTGTCCTGGTCAAACTCTCATTTTTGGGGGTTTTGCATATAGATAGTATTGGTGAAGTATTTCTGCATACATGATGATTGTGGAGAGCATGAATGTCAGAAAAGATTAGGATGTCATCGAGGTAAATGACTAAGTAGCAATCTTGCATATATCCCTGAAGGTATTGTTTAGGAAGTGCTGAAAAGTCTCTGTGGGATTGCACAGGCTGAACGACATAACCCAATATTCAATGTATCCCTACCATTCATCTTCCTTTCTAATCTGGACAAGGTTATATGCCCCACGAAGGTCCGTCTTAGTAAAAACCTTGGTGGAATGGGGTCTTTTGAAAAGCTTTTAAAGAGAGAGAGTTATCAGTTTTTAATAGTAGCCCTGATTAATGCCCCGTAGTCAATGCAAAGCCTTAGAGAGCCATCCTTTTTCTTAACAAAGAGAATTGGAGCCCCATCTGGAGAAGTGGAAGGATGGATAAACCCCTTTTGTAGATTTTCCTGGAGGTAGTCATGGAAAGCCAGCAGTTCAGACTCCAAATGGGAATAGATATGGTCAAAAGAAATTTCAGCTTCGGCTGGAGGTCAATGGGACAGTCATAGCTGTGATGGGGCAGCAAGGTGTCCAAGTTCTTTTTGTTGAACATCTCGGCAAGGGGCTTTTGTTTAAGAAGTATCACAAAGGCAATGAAAGTGGCCACAGGGGGTGCTGAGACTCCTTGTGGATTAACCTGCTCAAACTCAGAATCTCAGGGAAGGCAAACGAAGCAGTTGAGGGCTTCCAGCCAATGGTCCCCACAGTCGGAGACAAAAATGTTGGCAATGCAGGAAGCAGAACTGTACCGTGCCCAGGTGCCAACAAACACATGGGTCATGAGTGGCAAACCAGGCCATGCTGAGGACAACTACAAAGTGTGGTGCTTGAATAAGGCCAAACTGGAAGGTCTTTCAGTGACCCTGAAGGGTAACCGTTTCCAAGGGACAGCCTGGTGGGTAATGGAGCCTGACAAAAAGAGCAAGCCATCGATAGACTTCACCAAGTCTGGAGAGTTCTTGCATTGGATCTTATGTACCCGTACAGAGTCCAAGTCCATGAAGTTGCTGGAGGCACTTGAGTCCACCAGTGCCTCCCGATTGACCTTGGACATGGTAGGATGTTGGATCTCAAGGGGAGTTGAAGATGTGTTGTATCCCACTTAGTTGTTACCAAGATACCACCAGAAAGATACTAATACTGGATGCCAAAGAGCGGGGGAGAGCACCCCCCAGCCCTGGCACCTCTATTGGGGCTGGGACCTGGCATTCCCTGATTGGAATGCAGATTGTGTCTTGGCAGGGCAGCTTGACACAAAGTGTCCCAGTTCCCTCCAATTTAGGCATAGATCTCATCTCTGGCATCAAGATTTCTCCACATTGAAGACACGGGGATGAGCCTGACTGATTTGTGTGGGCAGCAGAGAACATGTTGATGATTGCAGGGCTGGAGCCAACTCACCTTTAATATCATTGTTTAGGCTGAGGCAAAAGAATAGCGCTGCATGGCCTCGTTTGACTTGATGTCTGCTACCAAGAGGCAGAACTCTGTGTTATGCTTAGCAACTGGCACCACGGTGCCTCTGCTGCAATACCTGAAGGCAGAGTCATGTGAATAAAAAGCAAATATGCAGATCAACTGATTGGCATCCTCTCTGGGGAGGCATTAAAAGACCTTTACTACATAATGCCCCATCTACAGAGGGAAGTCACTCAAAAACGGAATGTGAGCACGTGAGAGGATGCATCTGGAAGCCATGTTGGAAATTAGGAAACAGTGAACGAAGGGTTCTTTGGGCAGAGATGAATTAAGCAACATTCAGTGTTAAGAAAAATGAGACGTAGCGGGGTCTGGGGCATGGGGGCTTATCCCACTCCGCCCGCCCAGCATTCCAGCCAGGGAGTGGGAAAGCTCCTGACTCCACTCTCCAGCAGGAGCGCCAGGCGGGTGGAGGGGGACAAGCCCCCACGCCCCAACCCTGCTCCCTGGCTGGAACACCAGGCAGGCAGAGCAGGGCGAGCCAAACAACCTTATAACAGAACACTGCACAACTTTAAACAAGTATGTTCTCTAATAGATCAGCAACCTAATAACGAAACAATGTTAACCAGTATGGCTTTAAGTCAGGAGTTCTGTACTAGCTTATCAAGCCACTGACCCTGACTTTGCTGTTCCCAGAATGGCAGCCTTGATCCCCTGTCTGTACACTTCTCTCTCGGACCTCTCCATTCTGACCCCATGCTGCCCACTAGACATGGGAAAAACTTATCAGCCATCAACCTGCTGTTGTTTGCCTTTAAACCCCTCCCCAGCACACCTCTGCCACATGCCCACCCCCCTCCAAGTTGGCACTGTGCTGGCAAGTGAGAAGCCTTCCAACTAAACTCTGCATCTCATCCTCCCCTCCCCCTTGTCTCTTTGGCCTATTTGTAGAGTCCTGTCTATCCCACTGAGCTCTCGGGGCAGACTTCTTTGTTATTTGTCCATATAGCAGGAAGCACAAGGGGCCTGATCTTTGACTGGCACTCCTAGGCACCCCATAAAATTACTAGTACTAACAAGTGAAACTTGAAGTCATGTGTGACCTGTGTTTGCAGGTTTGTTACAACCTGGACACATGGGTCAAGTTCACAGAAAGACTTGCTAAGGCTCTGAAGATTTTTGGTCAGGAACGGGCCCTGTTTTGAATCAATATGGGCTGGAAATCCTGTGAAATCTGTAGTTTTGTATGGCTTTGGTACTGAAGTGGGTGAATCACCCATTTGAGCCAAGTTTTGATGGTATGTTTCAATCCATATCTCAAAGCACATCTTGGGAGCAGTTAACCTACATGAATCAACACTGAGGCAGATGTTACCATGAAGCTTCAGATAGCTCAAATATTGAGTGAGACATTGCCCCATAGGCACAGCCACAGGAGCCATACCCTCACTCATCAATGCTGCAAATACTATATGGTCAACAGTGGAGCGTGAGTCCTCCAATCGGCCAGCTCAGACCAGGAAATACGTGCATAGCAGCTGCCATCCAGGAATCCAGAGCCACCAAGAAAACAGAAAATCTACTAAAGCAGTTTCTGTGCAGTTTGAAAGGTTGGCTTGGAGGTTAACAATGAAAAGCAGAAAAACAGATTACAATTCAACACTGAAAAAATCAAAGCAGCACGAAACCTAATATGATGTGCAGTGTGATTGATATATATGAAATAGTGACAAAATATTAAGTTCAAATCACATATTTAGGGCCTTCCCAAATTCATGGCCATGAAAAACACATCATGGACTGTCAAATCTGATCCCCCATCATGAAATCTGGTCTTTTGTGTGCTTTTACCATATACTATGCAGCTTTCACGAGGGAGCCCTGCGTTTCTCAAATTGGGGGTCCTGCCCAAAAGGGAGTTGCAGAGGGGTCATAAGGTTATTTTACGGGGGTTGCGGTATTGCAACCCTTACTTCTGTGCTGCCTTCAGAGCTCAGCAGACAGAGAGTGATGACTGTTGGCCAGGCACCCATCTCTGAAGGCAGCGCCCTGCCAGCAGCAGTGCAGAAGTATGAGTGGCAATACCATACCATACCACGCCATCCTTGCTTCTATGCTGCTGCTGGCAGTGGTTCTGCCTTCAGAGCTGGGCTCCTGGCCATCAGCTGCTGCTCTCCAGGTGTTCAGCTCTGAAGGCAGTGCTGATGCCAGCAGTAGCACAGAAGTAAGGGTAGCAGTGCCACAACCCCCCCTACAATAATCTTGTGACCCCCCACCCCAAATCCTTTTTGGGTCCAGACCCCTATAATTACAGCATCATGAAATTTCATATTTAAATAGCTGAAATAATGAAATCTACTGGTTTAAAAATCCCATGACCATGAAATTGACCCAAATGGACTGTGAATTTAGTAGGGCTCTACACATATTGTACAAATGTATCACTCAGTGTAGCAAGTACATGTGTAGTTCACAGTTACCAATCAGTGTGATGGCAAATTACGCTCTGATCTTTAGGGAACACTTTTATTAAATATTTGAGTTTGTAGTCTGTGGTCCAAAGTCCTAGTTTCATCCATATTCACCTGGCTAGATTGTCCTGGGATATATTTCCCAGCAACTCAGTTTCATCTAGTTGTGGAAGAAGAGGAGCGAAAAACAGTTCCCAGCTCTGAAAAGAACTAGGAAAGAAAGGATTCAGTGGAATCTGAGGAAGAGATAGCATTGTCTTTCTTTGCCACTATGTTCATGTTATGTTGTGTTTATGTAGCATATGATGGTAGCCTGACATTTAAATAAAAAATGTTGATTCAAGCCAAATGTTTAATTTCAAATTGACATTTTGAAACTAAACATTTTGCTGCATTTCAAAACTTTGTTTTGAAAAATATTTTTTTTTGGTCAAACGTGACAATTCCCTGTAAAAAAAACATTTATTTTGATGAAACCACATTATCTGACAAAAGGTTTTTTTGTTGGAAAATTTTTGAGCAGCACTGGCATTGAGTAATTTTGGCTCCAATGTTTGCCACCCAGGATAAAGAAATGACCATGAAATTGACCTTCCTCAATTATAGTTGAGCAGAGTAATAAATAGAACTGCAGTATCTTCATATTCATTTGTATTTGTCAGTTGATTTGATTCTTTTCAGTTTACTTTCCATGCCCATGAGAGGGACCACTTCCTACTGACATGACTGGAAACTGAATTCCAAAGTCTCACGATGAAAACCACATTTTAAATCATTTACAATCATCCTTCCAGGTAACAGAAGACAATGTTGTGTTATTTATGTAAGCAATCACACTTAAATAGCACAGATAGAATTTATAGCATGATCAGGCTGCAGACTAAAAATGTTGGCTTTTTCTTCTGTCAAATTCAAATATTGAATACATTTTAGGGAATCACAATATGCTTACAGATATCCTGTTAGCAGAAAAAGGAGCTCAATAGGTGCATTATCAATAGCTATATTATTTTCTGTAAGTTATTTGATCAGTTGTAATGATGAGTCACTACAACGAATCCCTCTTGCTGATGCAGCCTACAGGGCTGGCATGGGGATCGATGTTGTTGTAGGTTTCAGTACTGGGAAGGGGTATTGCATGCAAGTGGAAATGCAATCGAGTGGAAGATAAGAAAAATAAGATTAAATAATTTTACCCCTCTGGGATTCATGCTTTGCTTTCATTGTTGCTGATAGAGACTTCTGTATTGTAGAAATAGGAAAATAGTTTAAATCACCTACTACTTCATACATACATTGTTTTCTGAAAAATGTTCCACTGTGTAGAAATTTTCTGTTCCTGCATAATGCAAGCTGAGCAGTGCCCCTCTGTCCCTCTCCAGTGGTGGACCATGTAAACATTTATGTGTCAGCTACTGGCTGTAAGCTAAGGTGAATGATGTCCTAGCCTAGGAAGTGGAGGCTCTTGCTATTAGATCCAGAAGTCCCAGGTTCAAACTTTGCTGCTGCTGAGCCATTCAGGGGCATCGGTAAAACGTGATATGGGGATGTGTGCAGCACTGAACTCAGGACAAGTGTCAGGGAATAGCTGTGTTAGTCTGTATCCACAAAAACAACGAGGAGTCTGGTGGCACCTGTCCCTGCCAGCAGGTATATGGGATCTTGGGGAGCAATTACCACACAGGTGGGGTGCAAAATAAACTTTATTAAGAAAATGCAAAAAACAGGGAAAATTCAATAGTGAGGGGTATGGGGTT
>NC_133786.1:1849488-1916429 GCF_003597395.2 Chelonoidis abingdonii | reverse complement strand
AACAGGGCAGTGGTCCCACTTAGCACAAGTGGCCATCCCTTTGAGAAGGGCAATGGCTCTTGGTAAACAACTTTCAGGGGCCCTCCCTTTGAGAAGGGCAGTGGCCCTGGTAAACAACTTTAAGGGGCCCTCCCTTTGAGAAGGGCAGTGGCCCTGGTAAACAACTTAACAGCCAGGGAGGGGAGGCCACAGGAGAACAAAAACAAAATGGAGTATGGGGACAGCTGTAAGAAACCAAATGGAATAGGGGGATAGCTGTAACAGACAGCACCTTAAAGACTAACGGATTTATTTGGGCATAAGCTTTCATGGGTAAAAACCCCACTTCTTCAGATGCATGGAGTGAAAATTACAGATACAGGCATAGATATACTGGCACATGAAGAGAAGGGAGTTACCTCGCAAGTGGAGAGCTAGTGTTAACAAGGCCAATTCAGTCAGGGTGGACGCGGTCCACTCCCAATAATTGATGAGGAGATGTCAATACCAAGAGAGGAAAAATTGCTTTTCTAGTGAGCCAGCCACTCCCCAAGCCCAAATTAATGGTGTTAAATTCGCAAATGAATTGTAGCTCTGCAGAACTCAGGACAAGTGTCGCTGTTGACTAAATCTGTTGTATTTAGCTGTTTGTTATTTATATAAAAGGGGAGAAAACACACAGTTTCCTAATCTGTCCAGCTGTGTGGGTATTTGTCCATATAGATAACTCTAAACCAGCAAGCTTTGAACGGGTGGAATTATTCTTCACTCAGCTGGATTGCGTTTCCTAGGTTTAAAAAGTAAATTAGTGCATTCAGGAGAAAACCGTGTTGGGTCCTTCTTTACTAGACAATATTTGAGTTACACGAGCCAAATAACACTGCCACCACTAGAGGGTGCTCTTGTGCCAACATAATACAAAGTTGCTTTATGCCACTCACTCTTAGGTGAGGTTTGGACCATTTTGAAAACATTGACCGCAGGGCCAACAAGGCAAGAATAACCCACACGGGGGAGTGCAAACTCTGAGCTGATTCTGCCACCCCTGCTCACACAGAGCTGTGCCTTACTCTGTAAGCAATCCTGTGGGTTTCTGTGGTGTTACTCAATGTACCGATGGCAGGATCCAGGCCTTTGTATGTTTGAACTTATGTCATTTCTCCTAATTCAGCCCCTAGGGGGTGGACCCCAAACCCATGGACCCTCAAGATCGACACGGTTCTCAGAGGCTCTGTGGGAGGCAAGGGATATATTGTCAGAAGACTCTTGTCTTCGCACTGGGTTATTGGGCCCCTTAAGACCACCCAAGTATGGTTCAAGCTTTGGCTCTCTCTTGTTAAATCCATTTCATGGAATATAGAGATGTGCCGCAAGGCCCCAAGTTAAAGGAGTAGCAGAAACCATAACTTTTAGAGTTGTCTGCCTTCTCGGGTCTTAACCCTCCAGTGGCTCTCCAAACAGCATTTGCTGGGTTTAGCTGCCATGGCAAATGAAACATGAATGTGTTCTCATTTGGCCTGTACAGCTGAGAATTCAATTCCCAATTGTTCCTGTCAGTACTTGCATTGGTTTAAAGTTTGTTTTGAAATTTAGTTGACCTAAAAGAGTAGGAATGCAGCTTTGCCTTGGAGGAGGGGATCTTTCTGAAGTGCATGTGATTATGAGCTGTATCTTCTTGCTTTGCTTCAGGCAGAGAGAATGGTAGGATGAAAAATGAGGAATCAGACATAACTTAGAGCCAGGCACCTTCCCCAGGCTGTGACTTCCCCTACAAAGAGGGTAGGGACGGCAGCATTAATTGCCCTTTATATAAACCATTGCAGAATTTCTTTCAACACAAGCCTTTAGTATTGCTCAGTTAGGATGCAGTCTGCTCTAATCTGCTTAACTCCCCTCCCCCCCCCCCCCCCCCCCCCATATCTGGTTTAGCTCTCAAAGAGGAATTAGATGACAACATTCATTCATTTAAAATGGGAATGGAACAGGCTATGCAAGCAGCATTTGCCAAAGCCCAGCATGCTTTTTGCCCTGTAAATTTGGAGAATTTCCTATTCTCTGTGATTGTTTGTATCAATTGCTAAGGAGTCTGACTGTTCCTGAACAGAGAAAAAAATGCATAGTAATATGCAGGTCGAAATCACAAGCCTCCTATTGCAAGCAGAAGAAATGTGATCCTCAAGAAGTAAGGAACAACTGCAATTTGTATGAGTAGAGGACCAAGAACAAACTTTAGAGAACATACAAACCCTGAAACAACTCAGGGCTGGTCTAGACTACGGGGGAAAATCGATCTTAGATACACAACTTCAGCTACGTGAATAATGTAGCTGAAGTCGAAGCATCTAAGATCAAATTACTCACCATCCTCACGGCACAGGATCAATGTCCGCAGCTCCCCCTTTCGATTCCGCAACTCCGTTGGGGTTGGTGGAGTTCCAGAATCGATATAAGCGCGATCGGGGATTGATATATCTCGATATATCGCGTCTAGATGAGACGCGATATATCGATCCCGGAGCAATCGATTGCTACCCGCCGATACGGCAGGTAGTGAAGACGTACCCTTGGAGGTGGAAACGGAAAATCACTTGAGACTCCATCATGACACAGTGAGGACAAAAATCAAAAACCAAGTACTTTAAAAATCAGTTCACTCTAATCTGAGAACCCAACCTGTAGTACGCATTAATGGCAATTGTGTGGTTTTTGCATTGTGTCACCCTAGAGTTAAGATTGTTTGATTCTTAGATTCCAAGGCCAGAAGGGATGATTATGTTCACCTAGTTTGGCCTCCTGTATTACACAGGCCAGAGAATTGCCTCAAAATAAGTCCTAAAGCAAGTCTTTTAGAAAAACAGCCAATCTAGATTTAAAAATTGACAGGGATAGAGAATCCGCCATGGCCCTTGGTTCATTGTTCCAATGGTTAATTATTCTCACCATTAAATATGTATGCCTTATTTCCAGTCTGAATGTGTCTAGCTTCCACTTTCACCCATTGGATCATGTTCTACCTTTCTCTTTTAGATTGAAGAGAGTACTATGTAGGTACTTATTGTCTTGTACTTGAGGTTTGTGGCTTGTGTACTTTACTGTCATCAGGTCACCTCTTAACTGTTCCTTTGTTAAGCTAAATAGATTGAGCTCCTGCCTATTACTATGAGACAGGTTTTCAAATCTTTTGACTGCAGCATCACACTGGGAGTTCATGTTCAGCTGATTATCCACCATGACCCCAAATCTTTTTCAGAGTCACTGCTTTCCAGGATAGAGTCCCCCATCCTGTAAGTATGGCCTACTGTCTTTGTTCCTAGATGTATACGTTTACATTTAGCCGTATTAAAACAAATATTGTTCGTGTGAGCCAATTCACCAAGTGATCCAGATAGCTCTGAATCAGTGACCTGTCCTCTTCCTTGATAAAAAAGTTAAATAGTGTAGGGCCAAGAACTGATCCTTGCAAGATCCCACTGGAACCACAACCTCTCAATGCCAATTCCCCATTTACAGTTCCATTTTTGAGACCTATCACTTAGCCAGTTTTTAATCCATTTAATGTGTGCATGTTAATTTTATATTATTCTAGATTTTAATGAAAATGTCATATGGTACCAAGTCAAATGCCTTTCAGAAGTGTAAGTATATTATGTCAATACTATATCTTTATCAACCAAACTTGTAATCTCATCAATAAAAGCTATCAAGCTAGTTTGACAGGATCTATTTTCCATAAACCCATGTGGATTTGCATTATTTACATTACTGTAGATTAATTCTTTATCAGTTATGTCCCATACCAGCCACTCCATTATTTTGCCTAGGATCAATGTCAGGCTGACGAGACTATAATTACCCAGGTCATCTTGTTTACCCTTTTTAAAAATTGGTACAACATTAGATTTCTTCCAGTCTTCTGGAACTTTCCCAGTGTTCCAAGACTTATTGAAAATCAACATTAATGATCCAGTGAGCTCCTCAGCTGGCTCTTTAAAAACTTGTGGATACAAGTTATCTGGACTTCCTGATTTTAAAATGTCTAACTCTAGTAGCTTCTATTTAACATCCTTCAGAGATACTAGTGGAATGAAAACAGTATTGTCATCATCATATAATGACACTATATCATCTGTTTTTTCCCCAAATAAGGAAGAGAACTATTTATTGAACACTTATGCCTTTTCTGAATTATTATAGATAATTGTACCATTTCCATCTAGTAATGGACCAGTACTATTCTTGGATTCCTTTTGTTCCTAATATATTTTTTAAAACTTCTTTTTAATGTCCTTAACTCTGCTGTCCATAGATTTCTCTTTCTATCCCTTTGCTTCCCTTATACATGTTCTACAGTTTCTAACTTCTGATTTATATTCATTACTATCAACTTCCTCTTTCTTCCGTTTGTTGCATTTTTTATAGCTGCTGTCACTTCCCCTCTAACCCAGGTTGTTTTTTCAAATCATTATGGCCTTCCTCATCAAATATGGGATTGTGGCTTTTTGGGCCTCTAGTAAAGTGTTCTTAAACAATCACCAATTAGCATTCACATTTTTCTTATTAAATTTTCATCCCAACTGATTCGGCTCATAATTATTTTCAGCTTTGTGCAAATGGCCCTATTAAAGCACCAATTATTTTATTATTGGTTTACATTACAAACTGGAATGAAAAACCAAATTTAAAAAAATTCCCACAAAATGGAAATTCCACTTTTTAAAAATGTGAGACAATTGAAACATTTTCATTTCAGCAATGTAAAAACATTTCGTTTTGACTTTATCATTTTGATTTATTTCATTTTGGCTTTATATATATACTTATAACATTAAATACAATATGTAGCTAAACATAACATCTGAAAATTAATATATTAATATACTATAATAGTAATAACAACAGCAATCAAAATGACCAAGTCAAAACAAAATGTTTTTACATTGTTGAAACAAGACTTCTGACTTTTTCCCATCAAAAATGTTGTTGAAATCGACATGTTCTCACGAAATGTTTTGATTTTGATGAAACTGCGTTTTTCAAGGGAAAGCTCTACTTATAACCATCAATAACACCTTGTAGTGATGTGCTTATATCTATAGTGTACTCGTGACATTCTATTAATAATTCATTAACCCTTTATAAACTATGTATGAGTGCAACCTTACAAAATAAGATTGAACAGAAATGACTTAAAAAGAGATGTCAGGTAGAATGAAATAGTGGAGCCGGGACATGTGACTGTCTCCAAGGACTCAGTGGATTGACATGCTCTTGGCAGAAGGCAGTCAAAGAACCTGGCACTAACTTCAGTGAGGCCCAAATTTCATCCATAGGTTTCAGGCCAGAAAGGACCATTCTGATCATCTAGTCTGACCTCCTGCACAGCACAGATCAGAGAAATTCACCCAGTGATCTCTCTTGTAGAGGGAACTATTCTAAAATTCCTTTGGCAGTGTCACCAAACTGCTGCTTTCTCTGCATATTCATTAGAGCTGAGCAAATAGTGGAGCAACATTTCTGCAAATATTCATTTGAAATTGAAAATAAATGGCAATTTGACCATTTGGAATTCACTTTCCATTAATATTCCATCTTTACTGGCAGGAACAGTCACCAGAAGCAAATCGGAAGCTCAGATGCTAGAATGCTTAGCACATACCAGTTTGAAATTGTACAATGAATTGTTATATTCAAAACTCAGATGCTGGGCAGTGATGGAGTCAGGGAACAGAAACAGTTGCCACATGGCTTGTGTGACAAGCCAAAACAGCATGAATTTGAAAGTTCCAATATGGAATATTTGCAGTAAAAGGTTTCTGAACTATTCATATGAGGGGAAGAATTCATGCTGAAATTCACAAAAGATTTTGAATCAAGACTAAATAATGGAATAATAAATGGAAACCAATCATGAACAGTGTAAAGACAAAATTTGATGACTAGATTATGGACTGTGAATTATTTCCTCTGTTCGATTATTTATCTATATTTCATGGATCTAGGAGCCTTTTGCCCTGGTTTGTAATCTAATATCTGGGTTAATTCCTTACACCAGTGGATAGAAATCCAGTTATTCAGTACCTGGTACTTCTGATGCCCTTTGCTCTCCCTTTTCTTTTTCTTTTTTTAAGAAATCTTCTGAATTTGGAAATATTTTTTCCTCTTCTTTTTGCCTTTTCTTTGTCTCTAGGAGACTCAGGGTACTAACAGGAGAGCAGCAGAATTAATATTGATGTGGACCTCGGTTCTTAAGAGCTGTGTTTCTGAGAATGCCAGCAGCATATAAATACTGTTACTGGCTAATTAATGAGTATCAAGCTGAGTCTTGATTTATTGAGGGGTTGCCTCTTACTTTTGCCCCTTCTAACTAGTACTGATGGCCACGTTGGAAAGGATGCTAACTGTAAGCTTCTTCCAAGGCTTTCTGGACTGTTCAGGCAAAATGCTGGAAATCCTTGCTAGTGGAGTGGTCCGTGGTCACTATGTAGGGAGACATCAGCCAGCTGAGACATTAGCAATGTTGACCCAGCACAGTCCCAGCCAACAGTCCTCACCCTTTTATTTGAAGGAGAGTCATAGTACAGTAACAGTTTGCTCCAGTGTTTCAGATCACTTGTAATTATTTGCTGTGTAAGACAAAAGCAGGGTATGAGTCCTTCTGTACTGGCCAACCCCAAATTGGGTTCAACCCCTGTCAGCTCTTTTAGATCATGGTTTGTAAGATACGTCACTTTTAAAGCTGATTGAAATGTTCCAACTATACGATTTTTTTCTGTCAGAAATCAAAACGTTACACAAAACCAATTTGTTTCTGATGAATTTTTTCAATTTTTAAGCAAAAAAGTTTGAAATGAAACAGAATGAACTTTATGGTTTGGTTTGGTTTCAAATTGCATTTTTTATCTCCTTTTAGTTTTACAATTTTGAATTTTCAGCATCTTATTTTCCTTATTTTCAGAGTCTTATTTCTCCTTGGAAGGGGAAAAACAGAATACATTTTTCTTCCCCGTTTCTTCTGCCTTTTTTTTTTTAAGTTGCATGTTTGAAATGTAAAATTCAAAGTGGAGTTGTTTTTTTCTCCATTCTCACTTTTTCTTTCTTTTCCCCTGTTTTCCTTATTGGCCCTGAATTCAACTGAAGGAACTATGGCCAAAGGTTCTTTGGTTTTTTTATTTTCTTTCTTTTTTTCTTTTTTTAAAAACATTTTCCTTTTGCTGCACTAACAGTTCAAAACTTTCTCAGCTTTGGAAAAATTAGAGCAGACAAAAGAAAAAATAATCTCCCTCACTCCACCCTTAGGTGACTTTAAGGTGGAGAAATTTTGGAAAGTTACAAAGTGGAAAAGTGGAAAAAGAGAAAAAAAATGAAAACTGAAACCCCTGGACATCATTCAGTTTACTTCACAGGGCCATAAATAAATAAATAAATAAATAAATAAAAACAATTAAAAAAAACAACGGAGAGGCAGATGAAAAGGAAAAAACAAAATTCCAAAATTTTGAAAAAAAAATTTTAAACAGCAAAATTTTAAAACAAAAATGGTTCAGATCCAAACCCTGAAAAACAGAGACAATTTAGGAGTGATAGAGTTTTCCACACAATTGTTTTTCCATTTTTTGCCCATCTCTATCTGCTTTGGCTGATGTTATTAGGGATCCATGTGTAAAGCTCCTGAGACACACCCTGAACCCTGGACCTTGTCTACTAGTGTACACTGTTTTGAGCACTACATAGCCCACAATGATAAAGATAGCCCCTACCACGAAGATCTTACAGTGTAAATGACAGGCCCAGAAATGGGCCATTCTAGGTGTAACACAGTGTTGGTGTGTTTAAATTATAGCCTTGCTCTCGTTTCCCATTTGTGCTAGAGACAGCAGCTGCAGGGAGGAGGGATGTAAGCTGCAGCTGCTTCCTCTAAATGACTTTCCCAGCATCAGTCGGATGCCAGGTGACAGATTTTTCTGGTTTGTTTTGGGTAAGACTGTGTGAGACGGACACCCTCAAATAAGCCACAGAGGGGGAAATGTGGCCATACTGTCCTCTAGTGGTGAGGTTGATGAGGCCATGGAGTAAAGATGGCTGACTGCCCAGGAATCTGGGCCATGTTGTAAATACTACAGCTCTCTAATGGTGGACTGAATGTGCAAGGGGGAGCTCCTCCATGATTTTACACCATCTCTCTCTCTCTCACAGTCTCACAGACTTTAAGGCCAGACGGGACCATCATGACCATCCATTCTGACCTCTTGCACATCGCAGGCCACAGAACCTCACTCACCCACTCCTGTAACAGACCTCTAACCTCTGGCTGAGTTACACACATCCTCAAATCACGATTTAAAGACTTCAAGTTACAGAGAATCCACCATTTACACTAGTTCAGACCAGCAAGTGAACTGTGCCCCACGCTGTAGAGGAAGGTGAAAAACCCTCTTGATCTCTGCCAATCTGACCTGGGGAAAATTCCTTCTCAACCCCAAATAGAGCGATCAGTTAGACCCTGAGCATATGGGCAAGACACACCAGCCAGACACCTCTGTAGTAACATAGAGTCCTTCCCACTTAGTGCCCCATCTCCAGCCATTGGAGATATTTAATGCTATCAGTCACAGATTGGCTACATGCCATTGTAGTCAGTCTCACCATACCATCCCCTTCATAAACTTATCAAGCTCAGTCTTGAAGAACTTCGCTCCTCTGATGGCTAGAAACTTTCGTCTAATTTCAAGCCTAAACTTGTTGATGGCAAATTTATATCCATTTGTTCCTGTGTCCACAGTGGCGCTTAACTTAAATAACTCTTCTCCCTCCCTGGCATTTTATTCCTCTGATGTGTTTATAGAGAGCAATCATAGCTTCCCTCAGCCTTCATTTGATTAAGCTAAATAAGCCAAGCTTCTTCTGTCTCCTCTCATAAAGTAGGTTTTCCATTCCTCGGATTATCTTAGTAGCCCTTCTCTGCACCTGTTCCAGTTTCAATTCATCTTTCTTAAACATGGAAGAACAGAGTTGCACACAATACTCCAGATGAGGTCTCACCAACACTTGGTATAATGGTACTAACTCGTCCCTGTTTCTATTGGAAATACCTCATCTGCTGCATCCTAGGACTGCATCAGCCTCTTTCACGGCCGCATTGGTGGGTCATAGTCATTCTGTGATCAACCAATACACCCAAGTCTTTCTCCTCGTCTGTCACTTCCAACTGATATGTCCCTAGTTTATAGCAAAAATTCTTGTTGTTAGGCTCTTTCTCCCTTTTTCTCTGTTGGGCCTTCCAGCATGTTTCCTGTACCAGCAAATACAAAATGCTTTTCCATCCAAAAAAGAGGAAAGAAAAAGACAGTATAGAGGGCATGGTTCTGTAATATATATCCATCTCTCTCTCTCATATTCCTTTTGTGGTAACAGGCTGATATATTTAATACCATATGGAAAGTTAGAAATGTTTTCTCTCTTTTAGACCTCTGAACTCAGACTAGAAGGAGTTTTGGAAAAGTGCAGCCTACAAAAGAGTGTGAATGTGGCTTGAAGGCCTAAAGAACTGAATCTTACCTGAGCCAAAGGGGCTCCACTTTGGGGGCTAGGAGCTTAGACAGGTATTGCCAAGATGGATGGGCGGTGACAGGTGAACACTTTTAAATACATAAGAACAGCCATCCTGGGTCAAACCAAAGGTCCAACTAGCCCAATATCCCATCTTCTGACAGTGACCAATGCCAGGTGCTCCAAAAGGAATGAACAGAGCTGGTAATCATCAAGTGATCCATCCCCTGTTGCCCATTCCCAGCTTCTGGCAAACAGAGGCTACGGGCACCATCCCTGCCCATCCTGGCTAATAGCCCTTGATGGATCTATCTACCATAAACTTATCTAGTTCTTTTTTGAACCCTGTTATCATCTTGGCTTTCACAACATCCTCTGGCAAGGAGTTCCACAGGTTGACTGTGTCATGTGAAAAATATACTTCCTTTTGTTTGTTTTAAACCTGCTGCCTATTAATTTCTTTTGGTGACCCCTACTTCTTGTGTTATGAGAAGAAGTAAATAACTCTTCCTTATTTACTTTCTCCACATCACTCATGATTTTATAGACCTCTATCATATCCCCCTTAGTCGTCTCTTTTCGAAGCTGAAAAGTCCAAGTCTTATTAATCTCTCCTCAGACGGAAGCCATTCCATACCCCTAATCATTTTTGTTGCCCTTTTCTGAACCTTTTCCAATTCCAATATATTTTTCTTGAGACGGGGCAACCACCGCTGCACGTAGTATTAAAGATGTGGGCGTACCATGGATTAATATAGAGGCAATATGATATTTTCTGTCTTTCTTAATGATTCCCAATATTCTGTTTTTATACATAGAGCTCTTATAAATATTTTAACCCTTTCTTAACAGGCGAGTGAAAGACTTTATAGTGTGAACACCTTGTAAAGGAGGTCGGTGGAATGTGGGGTTCCCAGATTAGATTATAAAACACCACAAATTGTTGCCACAGTTCCAAATTCTCATGAATTTGAGGGTCCTGCAAAGATCACCTGGCCCAGGAAGCATACCTAGCTCACTCTTTCCCATCTTTCTGCACAGACCAGAACACACCTGCTCCCAGGACAGAGATGCAGCTGGCATCTGTTCCATTGTTCATTTACAAGCTTCTGTTAGGGAGGACAAACAGGAGAGGCTTTCACTCCCAGAGGAAATTCAGGGGCCCTAGTGCAGCAGTTCTGAGGTTTCTGGTTGATTTGCAGCTACATCTCAGCACATCCTGGAATTTGAGGACAACAGTTTTCCAGACCTCGAATCATTCTTTTGGCTTGTTCCTGAACTGTCTCCACTTTTTCAACAGCCTTTTTGAAGTGTAGACACCAGAACTGAGCAAAGTATCCAGCAATGGTTCTTCTGAAGCTGTGAGCGCCGCAGCATCTGAGGAGAATGTTTTTACTGCAAATTTTCTTTTAAGATGTTTAAGCATTTGAAATTAGTGGTAGCTCAAGGAGCAGTGTGTGGATGTGGATCTGGCCCTACATCTGGCTGGTGTTCTGTGTTTGGGCTGTAGGGTGACCAGATATCCCAATTTTATAGGGACAGTCCCGATTTTTGGGTCTTTTTCTTATATAGTTTCCTATTACACCCCCACCCCCTGTCCCGATTTTTCACACTTGCTGTCTGGTCTCCCTATTGGGCTGGAAGCTGAATCAGGATTTGGGTATGGATTCTCTTGGAGATGGAGATTTTCTTGGAATTTGCTGAGATTTCAGCCCCTACTGGTGGATATTTCATGGCCTGTTAGAGCAGATTCTCATTAGATTTTGACAGCATCTGAACAACACTTGGAAAATAGGATCCCCCCTGTTTTGACTCTGACCTGGGGCTAATAAGGAAATTATTGATTTGAACTACATCCCTCCTCATCAACATGCATAGTTCAGGTTTTGGTCCATCTCTTCTTTTGCTATAATTGGGAATGGAATTCTGCAACTGGACACTGTGGTAGTAACTCCAGGAGGGGTGGGTGTGGGTGTGTGTCAGAGAGAGACAGTGCATCTGTGTTTATGAGTGTATATGTGAGTATGGGCATCTGAGTGCATATCTGCATGTCTGTGTGAGTGTGTGTGCATGCGTGTCTCTGTGTGTGTGCCCCTGTGTTTGTGAATGTGGGTGTGCATCTGAGTACGAGTGTGTGTCTGTCTGTGTGTATGTGTGTGTATGTCTGATTGCCTCTCGTTGTGTCTGTGAGTGTATGCAAGGATCTGTGTCTGTGTTTGTGAATGTATGTGTGTGTGAGTCTGTGTCTGTGAGTGCCAATGTGTGTTTGTATCTGTGATTGTGTGTGTGTGCAGAGTAATTAGAAATACAATTTCCCCACCCCACTCCTTTGCATTTTTAAACCCGACTCGCTCTGGATTTCCAGCCTCTCCATGTAAAGTCTGCAGTTGTGCTGAATGGCAAGGACTTGCAGCACAGGGCCATGCAGGCGGCACCATGTGGGCTCTGGCAGGGCTTCTACTACAAGCTGCTGGAAAGATTTTAAATTCCTGACTAATTTCTTTTTCATGAAACAAATGAATCTTCAGAAGGCTCCGTCCTAGCAGCTGCTAAGTCATTTAATTTATCCGAGTCATTTACAATTTGTGATGGGACTGCTAATGGCTTGATGTGGGGCTCAACATCACTTAAAGACTTTCATGTTTTGTTTGTAATTTGTTTTCGGATTCCCCCCAGAGGCAGAAAGCTGTGTTTGGAATATGTCAGTTCCCTGTCCTCAGCCCCTTTGTCATGTCAATGCAGCTTTGGTTGAAAGAATAAACTGCAGCCCACCCAGAGGGACCTGCAGTCCTGCTATCAGCTACCAGTTCAAAGGACCTGCCTGTGATCTGAAACATGCCATAAAACGAATGTGTTCCAGATGTAGCCAGGAATTCTCATCAACCCTTCCATCCACCTGCCTGGTACTGATTGGGAATGCTTCCTTCATGCTGCTGCCGTGCTCGGACAGCACCAGCCACTGGGATGGGTTTTGTCAGCAGTACACCTTCTGGCTATCGCTGGGGGTCGATCGTACTTGCCTTCCGCCCGCAGTGCGAGAAAGAAAGGAACAGTTCCCAGAACGAGTCTGGGGAAGTCGTGGCCAGGATGTGTGTCTGACAAGGGTTGAGTGTTGCTGCTGAGGTCACCATGTTGAGTTTTCACCCCGGATGTGCCATCGCTAGTCTTGTCGTGTAGGCCTTTTGTTACATGGCGGAGAGAGGCTGAAAACTCCAGCTTTGCTCAGTCAGAGAGTGTTTGTGAGAGGAAACCAGGGCCCAGTATTGAACCATGTCCCAGACAGTCACCAAGAGGATTAAGCACATGAACCAAGGAGACTGAAACCAGTGATCATTACTCCTCCAAACACCCTTCAGCTTTGGGTTTGACCTTAGCCCCAGGACTGGACTGGGATAGAGCCCCACTCCCTGGCAGAATAATTTCAAATGCTTTTTCTCTCTCTCCTCTGCGGTTGGGAACTGCGAGGGAGGCTCCTGCACATGGCCCAGTGGCTCTTCTCATGCTCCGTGGGAGGGGCTGGGGGTTATGCAATGTTACTGAATCCCAATAGTAGTATCAGGACTGGGACACCACTCTGTTGGGCAATGTCTTGGAACATGTGTTATCTGCCTTGAGGCTCCTACAACCAGTATCTCCCAGACTGCTCCAACAGGGCTGTGTAGGGTGACCAGACGTTTACCGGGACTGTCCCAATATCGAGCAGTTTGTCCTACGTCCCGACCGAAGTACGGTCGAGACGCCATTTGTCTTGATGTTTTGGGTGCCTTTTTCTTTTTTTTTTTCCCCCTTGTTGCTTAGGCGGCGGTGACCTGCAGGGGGAGTGCCTTTTCAATTGTTACACTCACCCAGCATGTCCGGGTCTTCGGTGGCACTTCGGCGGTGGGTCCCTAAGTCACCAATGGTCTTCGAATGGGTGAGTGTAACAATTGAAAAGGCGCTCCTGGTCACCCTAGGGCTGGGTCACTAGCAGAGAGGCAAGCGCTCTTCCGCAACAAATGCTGAATTCTCTCCTTGGAAGTGGGGGAAGCGCCTTTGCCACCCCTTGCAGAGATCTGCTTTGCTGACTGAGCTTTGCATTTTCAGTGAGTTTAGTATGGATGCAGGGTGCTGTACTCGGAGCCCAGTGGTCCAAGGCCTCTTGGTACTCATCAGGCAGGTGCAGCCTGTACAGCCAGCTTTTCAAAGGAGCTCAGCATACTGGGCACACGCTGGGTGTGGAAAATCTGACCTAAACAGCCCAGACCCATCAGTGCAAGCTTTCCCCACACCTAGCACTGCCTTCTGAGCAGGAAAGGGGAGTTCATTGTGCCCAGGTTTTGTCTTCTATGCTGAGAGTGTCAAAAGTGGTGGCAGTTAGTGCTGATTTTGGATAATGGTTTTCTAATGAGGATAGCTGCCTGCTTGGCCCCCCATTTCATTTCCCATTGAACTATGCTTCACACTGGTCATGTGAATTACAGAAGTTTCCACCCCAGTACAAAACCTACCCAAGTGACAGATACCCATGCAAAACAAATGTCTCCATTGGGGAGGAGGGTTGTACAAGACAGAGGGAAATAAAAGTAAGCTGCTACATAGACCTTCTTCATTTCAGGACTTGCATAAGCTATTTTACAACCATGTAAATGCACCTTCTCTCATGACCTTAAAATGAACATCAGGGAAGAGAAACAAAAAGAGGTGTGTCTCTGTGTGTGAGATTATTGCTATTGTTTCACATGTTATTATAGCACCCCAGGGCTCCACTCAGGATCAGGGCCCCATTGTGCTACACCAGGGATTGACAACCTTTGGCACGTGTATCACCAGGGTAAGCACCCTGGCAGGCCGGGCCAGTTTGTTTACCTGCCGCATAGGCAGGTTTGGCCGATCACAGCTCCCGCTGGCCGTGGTTCGACGCTTCAGGCCAATGGTGGCTATGGGAAGCTGCACGGGCTGAGAGATGGGCTGGCCGCTCTACCCTGGCGAGCTGTGTGCCAAAGGTTGCCGATCCCTGTGTTACACACTGTACAAACACAGAGGTAGACGTGGCCCTGCCCCTAAGAGTTTATAATCTACAAAACTGGAGTTAATCCCAAATGGGCATGTGCTATCACTGTGATGAGGGAATTCCCTGGTATGGGCCAATGCCAATCAGGTGGCTCCATTGAGGGGGAGCTGCTACAAGTGAAGATCCAGCTGATCAAGAAGTCAGGGGCCAAGGCCTTCTGTAGAGCAAAAGCATCTGGCAGCACTGGCCTCTCTCTGATAGCAGGATTTTCTTCAGTGAAGGATTCCAGCTCCCCTTGCCAATTCCCTGGCCCCTTCAGTACTTGCATGCAGGCTGAAGTTAGTCTGAGTCACTAAATAACGTCTTCCACTCACCGACCAGGTCTCAAGTGCCGCGTTGCTAGCAGGGAGGAGATGCTTGTAAAGGCAACCGAGAGCCTGGCAGGAGAGGGGCACCTTTACCCTGTTTACTAAAAAACAAAAGTGCTTCTCTAGTGCAAGAGCAGCATCTCAGAACCCAGTGCCATCTTCTCCCTCACCCCCCGGCCTCCCGCCACTGCCCATAACCCAAACACCAGCCTGACCCAGAAATTCCCTCTCCTCCCAGGCCTGCGAATCTGCCTGTTTCCCCATTCGCACCATCCCTTTGTTCACGGCTCTCTTGATTCCATGTGGGCTGAAATCCACAGTCAGGCCTTCTTCCCCTCCTCTCTCTTTGACTAGTGCAGCCAGCAGGCTTTGTGTTGCTTTCCCAGTTTCTGCTGAAATGCTTTGTGCTTAAGCATGAGAGGGATGAGCTAGCCAGAAACAGCTTCAGGAGTCCCCCAGACATTGCAGAGCACAGGTCCTGCTAGCTGCAGCTTTAAACATTCCCTCCACATGCTGCCGCTGCACTCCTAGACCTTGCTTCTTTGCTCTCTGCACTTCATCCTCTCCTGTCGCACTGGATCCACACCCCTCACACTGCCTCCACAGCTGCTGGCTAGAACAGCCTTGCTTTGTCTCCCAAGCACACAAGGCTCCAGCACAGTTCATCCCAAGCAGAATGTTCCTTCTCTTCTGCCTCTGACCCTCCTCCTGTCTCTTTCCTGCTGGCCCTGTTAATGAGAGCTCTGTAACTATCGGTGAGCCAATCTGTAGCTGGGCTGTGGGTGATGTGCCAGGGGCTAGGAGGGCCCCAGGAGCTCGCCAATGCTCTGCTTGCATGGACTCTGCCCTCAGAGGGATACAGGGACTGCTCCTTCCCACGCAGAACTCTAAAAGGGCTGAGAAAGGGCCATAACTCCGTCATCCCCTCCACACCAATGCTGAGCCCAGTGCAGCTCTGCGCTGCCCCCACCTGGTCTAGTGGTGAATTGCCATGACCTGCTCCTGCACACTGTCTCTGTGCTGCTGTGTCACTGCGCTGGAAAAAGCCTGTGTTCTCATTCTCAGACATTGCTGCTGGAACTAGGAGTGCGGGGGGTGCTTCTGCACTGCCTGTCTTCGAGTAGTAACAACAAACACCAAATAAATGGTTTGTTCATATGGTTTCCATCATCTGCGCCCTCCTGCCCCCCCCCCACCAAAAAAAAAATGTCCCAGCGCCTCTGTTCTCATCTCAGACAAGGCACATGGATTCTTAGGGACTCACTTGTGACAAATACTGTGCAAGATTTTACAGCTGAACAGTCTTCAACTCCAGTGCCAGTGACCTCTAGTAAGTGCAACAGAGTCTGTTACTGGGAAGCATTAAAAATGAATTGGTTGATTAGGACTTGATGCCAACATAACCTAATTTACTAGGTCAAAAATGTGTGGCAAATGTGTTGCTGTAAAGTTTCTGGGTCTCCTCCCAGCTCCTTGCTTGAGGTTCCAGGGCAGTTTGAATGCAGCACAGCTAATGTTGCAGTTAAGAGACAAAACGAGGGCAAGTGGGTTTCAGGAGCTGGGCTACTCAGAATACAGTTCTGGAGTATAATAATGAGGGAGGGAGGTAAGGATGGATGGCAAGCCAGTCACCTAGGAAAGCATATATTGCAGCTAGCTTTTTGGGCACAATGGCTTGCTTCTGTGGCAGGGAGTTAGACCAGCAAATATGAGTGGTCCTCGGTTGCTCTCAGAGCTGAGCTTTGATTTATTTAGAAACTTAAAGTGGTAACTGAACACTACCAGGCTGGTGAAGAATTTTAAAACTGAAAATACAAGAGGAGCGGTTCTGAATCTAAAGCTTCCCCATGAAGGACGTTCTCAGCCAAGGATAGAGAGCAATCTCCAAGGCTCCAGAGGTGCCCAGGGTTGGGAATTGCTGGGAAGGTGATAGATCAGCTTCAATAGCTGCAGTAGATGAGGGGGTGAAGTACATGTAAAAATAAAATTGTTATTCTTTGCTAATACGTTGTGTGGTGCTAATTAATTTTTAAACAGACTCACTAGGGACCTCATTGCTAAAACATGATATTTTATCCTCCAGCACAATAACTGTTAAACCAAAACAAAACAGAAAAAACTCTGTGAAGATTGGGTCTCACTTGGCAGACACAATCTGTTCGATTTTCTTATCAAAGTATGAATGGGACTTCAAATAATCTTAGCAATTACAGAACAGCAGCCATCAAAACACGGGGATGAGCATCAAGAGGGGCACATGATGTGTCTGTGGTGGGAGAGGTGAGAGACATCCCTTGGTCTGGGAAGAGGGAAAGGAAACCACACCAGCCAGTCTGTATCCTCTGATTTGTGTGCCCACCGTAAGCAGTCTTGGGCCAAGCATTTGAAGAGGTTGGGCAGTCTAGACTGATTGGCTTGCTTTCAGAGGCCACTCAAGTCAATCTGCTGTCCTAGGCAAAATTTCAGTGTTCTGCCTCCCTCACTCTCACTAGAACAGAAATTCTCAATCAGGGGGACTTTCTCAGGGGGCCTGGCGAGCATCCTGATGGTGCAGTGGTTATGGTAGAAGTGGGGGGGCCAAGTGCCAAATTGCAGCATCATTCACTCAGGTTTGGCCCAGCCACACATCTGTTATGATGGGAAGCACTGCTCAGGTTTGGCCTGGCTGCCCCCTGCCACTCTAGGAAGAATCTACTGCTTTAGGCAGCTACCTTATTTGCCTGAAGCTAGAGTGGCTGCTGCTTGCTTCCTGGTGCAGCTCAGCCGAGGCCTTTCCCTTCTGTCCCTCTCCTCTTGTTGATGCTGAGGTTTGCACTCTGGGGAAACCACCTGTGCTCTCCCAAGACTCTCGGTTAATAGATCCAGAGAGACCACCATTTTGGACTCAGGAGCCCCCAGGAAGAAGCTACATTGTGCACGTCAGCAGAGGGTTGGGCCATTCAAATGTGTTGAGCACATATGAGCCATTAAGGTTCCTGTGATTTTTTTCACATAATGAAAGCTGCCGAATTGGAAGTCCCAGGAGTGAGGCCTGGAGGTGATTAATAAAGATCCATCTGTTTGAAGCACCTGGACATTGGATTCCTTTCAGACAGTTTTATTTCTTGATGATACATTTCCTATGCCGTTTCTCCCCACCTCGACATTTTACATAGACCCAGCATTGATCCTTCAGTGCACAAAAAGGTGCATCATTCATTCCCTACATAGCGCTCTGCCTGGCAGCGCATCAACCTGCAGTAGCAAAATGCTCTTGATGAAATATAAATGTGAGTTTACTCCAAGAAGTAGACTCTTGCTTTTCTCTAGTTTCCAGCCCTGCATTGGGGCTTGCTGTAAAACAATCACATTTATGTTTCCAGGGTTTAACTGCAGCACTCTCAGACACCAGCATAATATAAAGCAGCAGCCAGCCATTTACAGAGGGTATTTGCTCACACAAAATCCTGCTGTCCATTGCAACAGCAGAGTTGAATTGACCAATAAATATATGTAATGGCTGGCTGGATCCCACTCTGTTAGTCTTCCAGGTCCCAGTTGGCTTCTCCCCTGTGCTCATGTCATCATCACTTTATATTGGCCTGGTGTGCCTCATTCTTATTTGTATTTTCTGCATCTGCTCCCACAGAAATCTATTATTGGTCTCTGGGGTTGTCACTGAGCTGGATTATTTATGCAAGTAAATCAGAGGGCCAGGGACTGAAGTTATAATGACAGTCTCCTCGGGCAAGACGCAGGTGATTACTGCTTGGTGGGATTCTTTCTTCCTTCTGTCAGAGCCAGCATACCAACAGTGATGATTTACTGGTGGTGCAGTGGGGAGTGCAGGGCTGTAAATCTCAATGCTGGATGTCGCCAATGACTTGTTTCCTCGAGAATTTTTCTGGTAGTGCATCAAACCCAGGTTCTGGGAAATGAGAAAATATAGTCTGAGCTGAAAATGCTCACAAAAGGGAGATACACTTGCAGCTTTGCCCTCTCATCTGTCCTTGCTCTTGCCTTTCCCCAGCACTGGGGTTCTCATCTCGCTGAGCACCTTTGGGAGTGAGTTGTGGCTGGTTTCTGTGCCCCTGCAGTAGGGTACAGAGGTGTGCCACTTTCCATTTAGCTGTGACACTTGGCGTATGTTTCCCAGCCCGAAGACTAGCTCTGTGTGGCTCAAAAGCTTGTCTCTCTCACCAAAAGAAGTTGGTCCGATAAAACAGTGGGTCTCAACCTTTCCAGACTACTGTACCCCTTTCAGGATTTTTCTTGTATATTCCCAAGTTTCATCTCACTTGAAAAGTACTTGCTTACAAAATTAGACATCAGAATACAAAATATCACAGGACACTATTACTGACAAATTGCTTAGTTTCTCATTTTTACTATATAATTATCAAATAAATCAATTGGAATATAAATACTGTACTTACATGTCAGTGCATAGTATAGAGAGCAGTATAAACAAGTCATTGTCTGTATGAAATTTTAGTTTGTACTGACTTCGCTAGTGCTTTTTATGAAGCTTGTTGTAAAAATAGGCAAAAATCTGGATGAGTTGCTATACCCCTGGAAGACCTTTGTGTACCCACAGGGTAAACGTACCCTGGTTGAAAACCATTGCAATAAGAAATATTCCTTCACCCATTGTCTCTAAGAATTGAAACACATTCATCTTTTTTTCCCTTTGCATTTATCTATTATTTATATCAGGCCAAACTTATTTTTTTTGTGATTACCTGAGTAGCCTGTCCCAGTTGCTGTTAATTTTTGCCTTTTAAGCTTTATCAGCATTTATGTATCAGTTATTGCCATTTATAACCCTACATAGGCTTGCTTAACACCAATTTAAACTGTATTCCCAATGACTCAGAAGTGTGGAGAAGGCTTCCCATCTCCCAGGTGCTGCCAGTGGAGGTCCGGCTATGAGGAGTGAGGCATGTTCAGCTGTTTTATGATCAGATGAACTAGTTGTAACCATTGCCAAATAGAACAAATGGGGCACTGTAATCATATTGCTCAGAGGGATGTAGAATGCAGGGCCCCACAAACTGTTCTAGACTCGAAGTGCTCCTGGAGGAAGGGGTAGGAGCCCCATTGCTTGGGACTTTTAAAACTAGACGAGAAAAAACAGCAGATGCTGTCATGCAAGAAACTGCCCTGCTTTGGCCCTGGGTGATCTCACTGCTGTGACTCCAGCCATTACAGTGCCCTGTCCTCACCCTGATCTCCACATCCCCACACAAAGGCTGACAGTGGTCGCTGTCCTTTTGCACACTTGAGCACAAGCGTATGCAAGATTAATGGTGGGAGGATGCAGGACCACGTCCTCCTCAGCCCCCTACATGTACCAGGCAGCAGTATGGCCCAGCCATAGCAGGAGTGACTGGTCCACCCTCAGAAAGGTGACTTCCCTGGGCACCAAGCAGTTGCAGGAGTCATTGGGTGACACTCTGCACTAGCCCCTCAACCTAGGCCACCAGCCCAAATATACCCTGGCAGGAGTGGCTCAAGCCAGTATCAGCCTCACAAAATGTAACCACTTCAGCACTGGAGATTGTCCGCTTTGCTGGAACTCTGAGCAACAGCAACAGGCTGAAGGTGCTGGAGACTGCCCTAACTGCTTGTCCCTCCAGAGGCCTGATCCTGCCTCATTGCCCGCAGTGTAATTACTCCACTAAGTGAGGGCAGAATTTGTCTCAGTGAGAGTTTTCCCAGTGATTTTAATGGGGCAGGATTGGGCCCCCAGTTAGGACACAGACAGGTTGGCCTGGTAGGCTATGTACATATGGCCATGGCAGAGCTGGGGTGGGAATCCAAGAGTGTCTATCTTCCACTCCCATGGTCCAGCACTGCCTCTGGTTTGTTCTTTTCACATTGTAATAAAATGTCTGGCTGCTTTAATATTGGTATTTGTATAAGAACATAAGAATGGCCATACTGGGTCAAACCAAAGGTCCATCTAGCCCAATATCCTGTCTTCCAGCAGTGGCCAATACCAGGTGCCCCAGAGGGGATGAACAGAACAAGTCATCATCCAGTGATCCATCCCCGTCACCCATTCCAAGCTTCTGGCAAACAGAAGCTAGAGAAACCATCCTTGCCCATCCTGGCTAATAGCCATTGATGGACCTATCCTCCATGAATGTACCTAGTTCTTTTTTGAACCCTGTTATAGTCTTATAAATCACTCAAATAGACTAAATAATGAATGATTGTTCTTGACCCTACGTGGATGTGCATTATAAATATTCCTGTTAGAAGATAGCCCTGGCTGCTAGAAACCACCGTAGAGCAATCTTCACTTTTATGCTACCTTGATAATCTAGATTTATAGTTTTCACCCTTAAACACTCAGTATTTTCCAGCTGCTACTACACACAGCAGTAGCTCAGATCCCACCATTTTCCTTATCCTCTGAAAAGGAAATAACTGTGTAGTAATGGTTGGCAAATGCTGACTGTTTAGTTGTGAGCACAGATTTTGTTCTTTGCTCATGATGTCTCTGTGTGGCGTGGTCTTGTTTGGCATTTGCTGCCTCCCTTGCTTCCCGTGTACATAAAGGGTTATCAGAGAAAACCTGACACCTTCCCAGCAATCCTCTTTCTTGCTGACCAGAAATTGATGGAGAAGTGCAGGTGACACTACAGAAATCTATCAGGCTGCTTTCATTTCAGTATTGCTTTTCTGCAAGGTTTTGGTTTTGAGGATGGAGAAAGTGATTGTCAGCCTTTTTGGTTTAAACATTTTCTCTAGGACTGAAAATCATTCTTGAGGATTGTTGTTGGTACATTAATATGAGGCAAAAACTTCAAAAATATGATGAATCAATATACATTTCAACTCTCCACTTGGCAGCCTGCTTACAACTGCTGACCCAGGGCCCATAAAGCCCAGCCTCAGTTTGAGGGTCCGCCCCAACATCCTGTTGGTGGAATCTCGGAGCTACTGGCTGGCCCAGTGGCCCTACTTACGCCAGTAATAGGCACAGTAACAGGCACTGAACTGGGATCCACCGTGCTCTGGACTGTGTGCCTTGTGCCTTCACCTCCTGCTCTCCTAGCTTGACTTCCTGACATCCTGACCTGGCTTGGCTTCTGACTGCTGATGTGTTGTTCTGGTCTCTGGTTTGCTTCCTGCCTCTCATCTGCAAGTATCCTCACATGGCCTGACTCTGATTGCCTGTGTGTGGTTCTGATCTCCAGTTTGTCTCTTGCTTTTGTCTCCTGGTATCCTGACCCAGCTGATGCTCAAGTCCTTACTGTGGATTCCAACTCTGGCCACTAGGTCTGGCTGCCTGTGACCCAGCCTTGACACATTGCCCTTCCATCACTCCCACTCCATTGCCCCAGGCTCCACTGCACACCCCTATGCTCTGTGCTCAAGCATGCCACCACTACTCTATTGATATACCATGCAATTCTCTCTGCTTACCATGTGCTCTATCTCAGGCCCCCATTGCCACATGCTCCTTCCCGCTGGTGTGGCTTGCATTTTGGCTATTATCTCTGGGTTTCTCTCCATCATAGACTAATCCTTGGAGACCCTCCAGTAGGAAGAGGACCTTCACCAGAGGTCTCTGGTTTGGTGTAAACAGTACAGGACATAGCAACAGCTATTCTGTAGCATGGCACAGCACAAAGTGCCTAGGAAGTCATGCTCTTTTGTGACACATTAGCCCATAAATGCTCATTTGAACATATGCCTTCATGTCTGCAGTAAAGTTCTTGTGTTGGCCATCATGCTTCCTAAAGTGTCACAGTCTAGACATCACCACAGCAGAGAGCAAAATGCTGCTCAGTGGAAATAAAAAGAAAGCAAATTGTATACTGTGTAAATGCACCTGCAGAAAGGAATTCATATCTGACTGGCTCAGCAAACCAGTAGACTCTAGTCTAAGGGTCAGGAGCACTGCACACAGGTTCTGATTCAGAAATTAAAACTCATCCTTTTATGGCTTTCTTATGTGCAGCCTCTGAGTCTGAACCATTTTTCCATACGCAAAAGGAATATGGCATCTGGTTTCACTTCCAGCAGCTGGCAGCTTGAAGTCTATATTTTGTGTGGTGCAGAATAAAGAGAAAATAAAATGTTGAATTGTTTGGCATTATCAAGGATTTCTGCTCCCCAGGAATTCTGCATAAAGAGATGGAAATTTTAACTGCTGGAGCCAAGAAACACACAGAAGCATATGAATTTATTACATTTTATCTCATTCTCCTGCAAACAGCACTGAAAATGTCAAAAGATCATCTATTGTTTCATCATTTATAAAGAATTTTTGTTTTTCAGTTGTAATTTCTTTGATGCATGGCTATGGGGAAGGGAAAGAAATTGGAGCAGGAGATAGAAGGGCTTTAGCAGGTCGAACATGCAGTTTGTCTGGCCTCAGAACCACACGCATTTACATTTCTCACATTCCAGTTTTTAATTTAACAAATGTAATTAAGGCTGGGGTAGGTACTCGGATTATTCATTTACTTCAGATGGAAACATTAAATTGAATGCAAATTCTGTAATCAGACATGAAGTTCAGAATGTCGGACGTGATGGGGAAGTAGCAGCACATTAATAGGGCCACTTTCCCTAAACAGCACCCAAGTGTAGAGTCAGGGATTATTTGAATAATTGAGGTGGCATTTGATAAGATATCTGATTGCTGAAACCTCCTTAAAACGAAGCCCTAATTGTAATTCTCCATCAAGAAGGATTAATCTGTGTAACTGGGAATAGGGACAGGCTTCACTTTCAAGCTGTCTCACTCTTGAATTTTGCCTTTTATTGAGGTCTGTTGTTCCAACAGCGTCCCCCAGGCTGCACAGAAATGACATATGGGTTTCCCTTTTATTTTGTGCTGCCCAGCAGGCCCCTCCAGAGGCACCGGCACTGCGGAAAGTTGGAGCCACATACTCACTGTTGGATTCTGAATAACTTGCAAGTCCTAGATACACAGAGACATTGTCCAAGGTCCTTGGACTTTTCCTGTCTCTTTTTACAGATGCTACCGTGAGGGGGCAGGAGTTGCTGAAAGAAAGAATATTTAGTTCAAAAATCCATTTTGATGCAGTATCAGTTTTTAAAACAAAACCTTCATTCACCCTTTTCTAATTCTGCAGAAGGTCATTTATACACTGGCTCTTGTAAACTGCATCAGGGCCTATAAATCATAATGTACACGAGAAAACTTTGCCTTGATAAAACATGAGCTTTAAGTTAAACCGGATTGTACTTCACTCTCTTCTTAGAAATTGCAGCCAAAAAGGAACTGTTTTCCATATTAAAGCGCTGGGGGTCAGATCCCATCCTTGACTTGGTCTGTTTGAATTGCCGAACCTTTGCCTGACGATTTCCAAATGTTCTTTTCAAGAATTCAGTGCTGGGGAGAAGCACTGGGCTGGAAGCAATGGAGAGTGAAGCTCTCTCTTTCCAAAACCAGGGACATATGGCAGTGACTATGGAGGGTTCCTCCCACTGGCCTGTCAGTGTGTCACCTGAACAGAAAAGAGTCCCTCCAGAGGGTGATCAGTCTCCAGGGTCCTTTCAATCCTTGGTCTTGTTGTAGAGATTTTCCATAGGGGAGTAATTGTAACATTCTTATTATTGGCTTAGAAGGAGCTTGTCTTATTTTGAAGTTCCAGTTAAATTTTTTAAGCCCAGTAGTACAGAGAGGTTCATCTGTGGTGTGAAAGCTGGTTAGAAGTACCGGTCCTATTTGTATTCTACAAACCAGAAAGGAGAGGTTCCGAGTGAAACTTAACTCACTTAAGATAAGTTGGGTGTTATCTTAAGGTTTACAAATTGCTTGTTTGCTTTTCCAGCTGGAGCTGTTAATTCTGAACAATTACTGAGCAGTTTAAAACTGAAATGAAGCATATGGAATGGTCCCAAAGAAAAAAGTCTATTACAGTCTCTCTTTAGTATCCGATAGGGAGTCTGAAAAACAGGCTGTTTACAGCAGGAGGGAGGAGGAATAGGACAGGACCTGAGCTACTTAGGAGCAGGTGCACCAGCTTTCATTTACTTTAGGGAACTTAACAAATGTCTAGCATACACACTCCAGCAATTCATCTTCATTTTAAGATCTTGGTTGATTCTAGTTCACCAATTCAAGACTCTCTGCAATGGTAAATTCACAGAGACACAACCTCTGCATATATTCTGGCTACCATCTGCACTGGTCTAGCAGGTTTAGAGTCAGTGCAGTCAGACTTCTTGGGTTTATCCCTCTTTCTTCTGGATTCTTCCATTACAATCGGAAATCATCTTCCCATGCAGGTATTTATAGAGTAGGATCAAGTCACTCTTAGCCTGCTCTTCGATAAGCTAAATAGATTGAGCGCCTTTAAATCTCTCTTTTTTACTGCGAGAGACTCATGAAGCTCAATCTGTTTTGTTTATCCAAGAGAAAGCTAAGAGGGGCCTTGACCACATGTAATAGAACCTACATTGGGAGAAGATTTTTTGATAGTAGAGGGCTCTTTATTTTAGCAGATAAAGGCAAAATGAGATCCAGTGGCTGGAAACTGAAGCGTGATCAATTCAGACTAGAAATATGGTGCAAGTTTTTAACGGTGAGGTTAACTCAACATTTATAAACTTACTGTGGGATACGGTGGATTCTCCATCCCTTGAAGTTTTTTAAGTCAAGATTGGATATCTTTCTAAAGGATATGCTCTAGCTCAGACGTCATGGGCTTGATGCCAGAGTCTCTGAATGAAATGCTGGTGCCTATGTTAAGCCGGAGGTCAGACTGGATTATTATTAGCAAGTGCACAAGTGGTACAATAAAGATGGAAAAAAGTTCAAAATGCAAAATATAAAAGAGATAGATGAAACAGATGTGTATGTCCAAAAATGTCCGAAGGGTGTAGGCATCGCAGGCATTTACTCATTCAGTAACCATGGGATCAGCAGTATGGAATCTGGACAATCTTCCTGATAGATCTGCCTGAGATGAGCAGTGATTCAGCAAGTGTGCAGAGTCCTCACTCAGCCACAGCTACCCTAAGGGTTGGTCCTGAGTCCTCACCACACACCTCAGTGTTGTGTTAACTGAGCCTACAGCTTTACCCTAACTGCAAAATCGGCTGTGAAAAGTGAGTCAAAGTTCATAACATGTCACAACAACCTATAATATTGATGGGAAATGGTGCAAAAAAGAGGCAGACAGATCAAATTAGTCCAAATGAAAAAGGCTACTGATATCATTCCAGGACTGGGTTAAGATCATGCCTGGTAAACAAGAGAAGTATGTAATTATAAATCAGTGAATCAAAATTGGTGTGTTGCAAATTAGCCCAAACTGCTGGTGGACAGAACAATGAGGAGATGGGCTGTTTTGCCCATCGCTTCCATTTGATTTCTTGGAAAGGCAAAGGGAAGTGTGGCACTGGCTGCTTTGAAAGACAAGAAAAAGGGAAGGAGCAGGCTTAAACATCAAGGCTGCCACTCCACTGTCTCCTGAGATCCCAGACTTTCGTCATCCCAATGCTGAGAGCTGTCCTGAGAAGACTGGCCCAGAGGGAGAGGGAGACAGATGACATTGCCACCTCCACCAGCTCCAGCTGATGTGAGACTGTGTCATTCTCCCCTCCCTTTGTGTCTTTTCTCTTGCCCACTTTATTTCTTCTCTTTTCTCTTTCTTTCCTTTTGCGTTCTGTTTAATAAGAATCTGGCTTAGCTGCCCAAGACTGTATATTTTGCAATAGCGCTATAAGCCTGTGACCAGAAAGAAGCAGCTAAAAGCAATGCCCTGAATAGCCCAATGCTGGTACAAGTTAGCAAGGTTTCAGAGGGGCTGATAAGAGCATGTGCTGGGCCTGTCTTTTTCCAGCAATGAGTCAACACCAGTTGCAAGTGTGAGTCAACACCAGACACAGAAGCTGCATTTTCTATTTTTGCTGTTCTTTTTCTCTCCTCTCTTGCATGCGTTTGGCTTCTTCAGACTTTTAACAACAGCAGCAGCTTCATCCCATCCAACTAACTTCTTCTCTTTTCCCCAAAAGGATGTTTTTTACCATCTTAATACTATCTGAGATTCTGTCAAATAAGGAGTTGTTTCCTTCTAAAAATGCTCTCAAGCTAAAGGGAGAGAGAACAAGAGATGTTATTAAAATGAAAGTCTTATTTAATACTTTACATTTCAAAGGCTTTAACTGTTTTTTCCTTCTTTTCCATCTCTTTAATACAAGGTTAAAAGGACGTTTAATGGTGTGTTTGTGGTGGTACTAAATTGGCTGAGGTCTCTGCATATCAAACCCCATATTAAAACTATTCCACATTGGACAGTTTCAAGGTCCTGTTAGCATTTTGGACTCTTTGGACCCCTTTATTCCATCTAAAATAATACAACATTGCCCCTCACCTCTGTAATGGTTGTGCTTTCAACAAAGCCAGCTCCAAGTGAGGCAACCTCTCATCAGACTGTGTGATGATAAAAAAAGTTTCATACAGAGGGCGTAACTCATTCCCTTTCTGCTCATCACAATGTGATCGCATATGCTGGAGAAGTTCTTGGATTCCAAGGCCAGAAGGAACCATTGTGATCATCTAGTCTGGCCTGCTGAGCAACACAGGCCAGAGACCTGCCCCAAAATAATTCCTAGAGCAGATTCTTGGAAAAACATCCAGTCTAGATTTAAAAATTGTCCCTTGGTAGATTGTTCCAATGGTTAATTACCTTCACTGTCAAAAGTTCATACCTTATTTCCAGTCTGAATGTGTCTAGCTTCAACCGTTAGACCTTTCTTTGCTATAATTAAGAGCCCAATATCAAATATTTGTTCCCTATGTAGGTACTTAAAGACTGGGATCAAGTCACACCTTCACCTTCTCCTTTTCAGCTAAATAGATCAAGCCCCTTGACTCTATCACTATAAGGCAGGTTTTCTAACCCTTTAGTCTAAGGGTATGTCTTCATTACCGGCCATATCGGCGGGTAGCAATCAATTTCTCAGGGATCGATATATCGCGTCTCATCTAGACGCGATATATCGATCCCCAAATGCACTCCTGTCGACTCTGGAACTCCACCAACACAAACGGCGGTAGCGGAGTCGACAGGGGGAGCCGTGGACGTTGTTCCTGCGCCGTGAGCACGGTAGGTAACTTGATCTAAGATACTTAGAATTCAGCTACGCTATTCACGTAGCTGAAGTTGCATATCTTAGATCGATCCCCCCCCCCAGTGTAGATGAGCCATTATATAGGCAACTCTACCCCCTCCTTTTTGGGGGGGGGTCCTGATTTTTCACTCTTGCTATCTGGGCATTCTATCCCTGAACCATCCAGTTTATCAACATCCTTCTTGAATTGTGGGCACCAGAACGGGACACAGTATTCCAGAAGTAGTCACACCCATGCCAAATACAGAGGAAAAATCACTTTTCTATTCCTTCTTGAGAGTCCCTTGGTTATGCATCCCAGGATTGCATTAGCTCTTTTGGCAACAGCACCACATTGGGAGCTCATGATGAGTTGATTATCCCCCACAACCCCCAAATCTTTATCACAATCACTGCTTCCCTGGATAGAGTCCCCCATCATGTAAGTAGGGCCTATATTCTTTGTTCCCAGATGCACACATTTACATTTAGCTGTATTAAAATGTATATTGTTTGCTTGTGCCCAGTTTCCCAAGAGATCCAGATCACTCTGAATCCATGATCTGTCCTTTTCTTTATTTACCACTCCCTCAATGTTTGTATCAGTCCGTATCAGTGTGTCAAGGGGTTCTCGCTTACTGCAGGTGGTGCCCACTCCTGGCCATTCTGGGGATTAGCTCTCATCCAGGTCCGACATCTTCCCTTCTGGTCTTTCCACCCATTGTTCTCTCTCATACACTGTGACCCTTCTCTTGCTCCAGGAGCTTCACCTGCCTTTTTGTGACTCTGCCTCCAGCTGGGTCACTATGCAGTTTCCCCTTCCAGGGTATAGAGTCTCACTGGACCTGATGTCCTGGCAATGCCACTCCATCAGTGTCTGCTAGGGGAACTCAGGCCCACCCACCACTCCAGGTTCCAGCCCGGGAACTCTACAAAATTCAGTCAAGATTTACTCAGTCCCCAACCTTGCTGTATTCTCCCTTGCTACTTCCTACTCATCTCCCACAGGCTTTCTTCTCCGCCCTTCTCTCTTTGGGGTATGCCCTTCCCTCAGGGCCAAGCTCTCAGGGTCCTATTCTTTTCCTGGGCTCCCTCCTTCCTTCTCTAATGCACAGAGGGTGGCTCCAGACCTCCTCATTGCAGCCCTTTCTGTTGCCAGCTGCCTGTCTTTATACTAGCCCAGCCCACACCTGCTTAGGTGAGTTTCATCCTCCAATTAGGGGTTGGTCCTCCAGACTAATGCCCTCATATGGGGCCTATCACACTAACTGGCATTTTCTGAGCCTCCTTAACCCTGTCAGGGTTGATGGGGGACAAACACTCCATCACACAGTGATAAATATATGTTTTCTTCTAGGTCACTGATAAAAGCATTAAATAGTGTAGGGCCAAGAACTGATCCCTGTGGGACCCCACTGGAAATACCCATTTGATGATGATTCTCTGTTTACAGTTACATTTTGAGACCTATCATTTAGCCAGTTTTAATCCATTTAATGTGTGCCATGTTGATTTTATATTGTTCTAGTTTTTTTAATGAAAATGTTGTACAATAGCATGCCAGACACCTTACATGTTACATACAGTGTTGCTGTAGCTGTGTTGATCCCAAATAAGTATATTACATCAACACGATTACCTTTAGCCACCAAACTTGTAATCTCAGCAAAAAAAGATATCAAGTTAGTTTGACAGGATCTGTTTTCCATAAACCCATGTTGATTTACATTCATTACATTACCCTCCTTTAATTCTTTATTAATCAAGTCCTGTACCAGCTGCTCCCTTATATTGCTCGGGATTGATGTCAGTATAACAGGTATATAATTACCCAGATATCCCATATACTTTTTTTTAAAAAATTGGTACATTAGTTTTCTTCCAGTCCTCTAGAACTTTCCTGGTGCTTCAAGACTTATTGAAAATTAACATTAATGGTTCAGTAAGCTCTATGAAAACTCCTAGCTGCAAGTTATCTGGGCCTGCTGATTTAAAACTGCTTAACTTTAGTAACTTCTATTTAACATCCTCCAGAGATAGGAGTGGAATGGTTGGAATACCATATGATGAGACTGTATCATCTGTTTTTCCACAAATACAGAACAACAATATTTATTACACACTTCTGCCTTTTCTAGAACGGTGGTTGAAGCATATGTATCTGGCACGTAAATATCTTGCGACGCCGGCTACAACAGTGCCATGAGAACACCTGTTCTCACTTTCAGGTGACACTGTAAATATGAAGTGAGCAGCATTATCTCCTGCAAATGTAAACAAACGTGTTTGTCTGAGCGATTGGCTGAACAAGAAGTAGGACTGAGTGGACTTGGAAGCTTTAAAATTTTACATTTTTATTTTTTTAATGTAGAATTTTTGTACATAATTCTATATTTGTAAGTGCAACTTTCATGATAAAGAGATTTCATTACAGTACTTGTATAAGGTAAACTGAAACTGATTACACTTGTAATCAGAAATAAATATAAAGTGAGCACTGTACACTTTGTATTCTGTGTTGTAATTTAAATCAATATATTTGAAAATGTAGAAAACATCCACAATTATTCAAATAAATGGTATTCTATTATTGTTTAACAGCGCAATTAATGGTGTGATTAATCTTGAATAATTTTTTTAATCGCTTTACAGCCCTAATTATAATCCTATCCTAAAAAGCACTTGTAACCCCTCCCAGCTTGGTATCGTCCGCAAACTTTATAAGTGTACTCTCTATGCCATTATCTAAATCATTGATGGAGATATTGAACAGAACTGGATCCAGAACTGGTCCCTGCAGGACCCCACTCGGTATGCCTTTCCAGTAAGACTGTTAACCACTGATAACTACTCTTGGGGAATGATTTTCCAACCAGTTAGGCATCCACCTTATAGTAGCTCCTTCTAGGCTGTATATCTCTAGTTTGTTTATGAGACGGTCACGCGAGACAGTATCAAAAGCCTCACTAAAGTCAAGATATACCACATCTACTGCTTCCCCTCATTCACATGGCTTGTTACCCTGTCAAAGAAAGCTATCAGGGTGGTTTGGCACGATTTGTTCTTGACAAATCCAGGCTGACTCTTACTTATCACCTTATTATCTTCTGAGTGTTTGCAAATCGATTGTTTAATTGTTTGCTCCATTATCTTTCCAAGTACAGAAGTTAAGCTGATTGGTCTGTAATTCCCCAGTTTGTCCTTATTTCCCTTTTTATAGATGAACACTATATTTGCCCTTTTCCAATCTTCTGGAATCTCTCCCATCTTCCATGACTTTTCAAAGATAATCATTAATGGCTCAGATATCTCCTCAGTCAGCTCCCTGAGTATTCTAGGATGCATTTCATGAGGCCCTCATGACTTGAAGACATCTAACTTGTCTAAGTAATTTTTAACTTGTTCTTCCCCTATTTTAGCCTCCGATCCTACCTCATTTTCACTGGCATTCACTATGTTAGACATCCAATTACCACCAACCTTCTTGGTGAAAACCAAAAAAAAGCATTAAGCACCTCTGCCATTTCCACATTTTCTGCTATTGTTTTTCCCCCATGATTGAGTAACAGGTCTAATGATTCTTTCTGACCCTAACATTTATGAATATATTGCATGAGCCCAGTTTACTGAACAATCCAGATCAGATCATGTAAGTGACCTGTCCTAATCAGTGTTTACCACTCCATCCATCTTTCGGTCATCTGCAATGACTTTATATTTTCTGTCAGATAGCTGAGTAAAATAATGAATCACACTGATCAAGAATTGATCCCTGTGATACTTCACTGGAAAGCAACCCCTTTAATCAATAATTCTCCATTATTAATTACACTTTGAGAACTATCCTTTTTCCAGTTTTTAATCCATTTAATATATGTTATATTTGTTCTGCATAGTGCTTATATTTTAATCAAAAGGTTGTGAGGTACTCTTATTTACTTAGCCTTACAGAGTCATTATATATTACACAGTTTTCTTTATCAGTCATACTTGTAAACTCAGCATATAAAAACAGTAAGTTTGTTTGACAAAACCTATTTTCAGTAAACCATGTTAAATGTCATTATATTTCCATTCTTTAATTCTTTATCGTTAAAGTCAGTATCAGCCAGTCCATTACCTGGCCTGTGATCACTGTCACACTAACAAGCCTATAATTACCCAGGTCATCCTGCTTACTCTTTTGGAAATACTGGCATGCCATTGACTTTCTTCCAAACTTCTTGAACTTACCCAGTTTTCCATGACTTATTAAAAATTAACATCAACATGACAGACAGCCCCTCATCCAACTCTAAAATCATCAAAATCTTCAGTTTTTCCTATTGCCATTTTACATGGCCCCTTATAGAAGGTTTAACACAGGTAGCATCTCTGGTTAAATCCAGTGGTGGCTTTCTTGTGGAAAACTTAACTCTCCTGAGCATCAAGTCTTCAGACTCTGGGACTCAGAAGCCAGAATAGGCTGATTTAGAAGATTGTATTTGTGTGTAAAAAGAACAAGTGTCTAGCATACGGTAGTTTATTCAATACATGCCGTGTCTCTTTGATAACGAAGTTAGCTTTAGAACTGTGACATCAGGGCTGGCTACCCTTGGAAAACGACATCTCCAGAGTTTGTTGTTTCTATCATTTGTTTTCACACCTGTTCAGGCCTCTTGCAGTGATGTTTGACAGGAATGTTTCCAGTAGAATAGTCTAATGCTGCCATGAATATTCCTAGGGTGACATCGCTCTTCAGGAGAGAGCCACCAGGTCACTTATGCAGGCTTCCCCCGCCTCCTCCGGATCTGTTGCTTTGACACTGTCAACCTAACTGCTGTAAACTGCTGTTAGGCATCCAGCTATTACTAGCAATGTCAGGAGTTAAACAGCGCTCTGTCTAGAAGAATAATGAAATGATGTAACCCCTGAATGCAGGTGCAACAAAAAGGACCCAGTCTGCCTATAATGTAGTAATTATGAGACTTAAATTGAAGCTGAGGGCAGGTAAAACACAAAGCTATAAAGTCAGTCTTTTTAACAGTATTCCAGAGGTGGGAGACCTAAACCTATTTAAAATATTTCTGCATTGAGGAGCAAAGAGCCAAGATCATTATTTTTGTGCAAGGATATAAAATGCTAAACACCGGCTTTATTAGACCTTTATGAAAGTCTGTGTGAAATATTGCCACTTTGAAAGTATTTTTGTGAGACAGAAATGAGAGTCACTTTAAATAATTACCCACATTTCTCTGAAGGGAGACCCCAAAGTTCAGCTGAAGACTCTGTCAATTTCAGAGATATTTTAACAGCTCAGGCTGTCACTTCTTGGCAGCCTCCTTTGCTGCTCACAAGATGAGGTTGCTGCAGCAACACTATGTATGATGTAATAGCTCCTTCGTAAGCACATATTAAGTTTGAGCTTAGCCAGCTGCAGACCTGGGAGTTAGCAGAAAAGTTTAATTGATCTGTGGTAGAGTCCCAATTACAAATGGTAATCCCAAAGAGGTTCCATCATTTGGGATGGCTCCAACAAGGTTACTGGTGCTTCTTCCCCATGGCACCCTGCAAAATTTATGCTGAGGCTAAGGAAGTCATTGCAAATGCTCTGATGGCAGTAGGTTTTTCTTTTTTTTCTGTAGGAAAAGCCTTTGAGAGAAAAAGTTCATAAAAATATGTCCACCATAAAAACTCCTGTGGCATTAGTCCTGATTGAGGCAGTAACATTTCCCAGCCAGTTACTGTGAGATAATGCTCCTGGCTATAATTCAACTCGAACATTCCTTCAAGCAAATGTTAGGGAGGAATAAATGATGTCTTGATTATGCCAACGGAGCAAGCTTGGGAAAGGAAGTTCTTGGGCTGTGAAGTTCACGTCAAGAATTGGCTGTGGGCCAAAGGACCGGGAAAGTGGGGTGTAAGCAGAGCTTTCTGCAACTCCTTTTCTAAGGCTCCAGAAGCTTATGCTGAGGTGCCTTCTCCAAGAGCTGGAAACATGCCTTGCCCATGACCAGTCTGCTGGAACGGAAGCGCCTTTATGCTCAGTGATTTCCCACTTGTTGCTCCTGTTTCACTGGCTGCTTTTAACACAGATCAGACAGAAATAGGTACAGGGCCGAGGTAGGAACCTGGCATGAGTGACTTTTTCTTACAGACTGTTCCAAGTTGAGGCCACTAGTCTCCACTGTGTAAAGAGCCCTGGATATGGCTATATTTGGGGCAGAGACTGACTTTTTGTTCTGTGTTTGCACAGTGCCTAGTCAGTGCAATGAGGTCCCGGTTCATACACTAATCGATAACTGTTCTCATTCTCATGTTAGATGCAACTCACCCAGCTCATGATAAAAATGATCCAATAGACACATAGGTGTGCCTGGGATTCTAGCCCTCTGTAATGGGAAAAGAGGTGCTGCACAGCCCCCCTGCCTCCTGTCCGTGGGTTCAATCCTCCTCAGCCCACACAGCTGCTCTGCACAAAGTCTGCTGGCCCAGGCTTTGTGCAGGGGTGTGTGTTACCATCACCCTTATGCACAACAAGGCAGATATATAATTCCAACAGAGCAGTGGGTTAGTGTATATGGTGGCAGCATTTAGCACATGCTGCTGTCTGGAGAGCAGGGTCCACAACAGGCCACAGAGAGGTTAGTTGAAATGGCCACGGTGAGAGGAGGGATGAGGATTTAGCAAAGGGGGTGGGAAAGTGGATGGGGTTGTACAACATAGGTACATAAGAACTGCAGATTGGATCAGATGCAAGGTCTGTCTCGTCCAGTGCCCTGTCTCTGAGGGTGGCAGCACTAGGTGCTTCAGAAGAAAGGATAAGAGCCCCATGTAGCAAATGTGGGATAATCTGCCCCATGCACTAGCTCTCATCCTGGTCTCTAATAGTCAGAGACTGGCTTAAGCCCAGTGTCAGAAGGTTTAACATCCCTTCCAAAATTTTGTGTTTGATATTCTTGGGGTCCCTATAAACATCATGGGAATGTTGCAGTGATAGTGACCTGTCAGTTTGTAGGCCTGGGTTATGTGAGAGGAGAAGGAAAGTCCCCAGTCAAGGTAAGGACAATGGAGGAAAATGAGAGGCTTCAATTAAGATGGAAAATTGAGGTGTTGGAGCAGAAAATGAGAATGCTTTTCCTGGGCTGCTTGCAATCTCCTCCCCTCCCCTAACCCCAGTACAATGGGATCACTCTGCCCTGAACGGAGTCTCTCTATTACCCGGCACATCCATTGTTGGTCCAGCTATACCTGGCAGCTCTCTATTTCAAAGGCACCTGTCCTGATGGTATCTACAAGCACTGGAAGGCACCGCCTCCTCATTGGATGGGAATGTGCCCCTCATCGCAGTTAGGGACAGTGCCCTTTCCTGGCACTGGAGGGCAGTGCTTGGGTGGCTGACACATACTTTTGAAAGCCACAGCACAGCAATGCCAGTTAGAGACTCTGGGAGAAGATTTCAGAGACTGGGGCAGCCTCCTAGCTCCTTTCTCAAATGCAGATGTAGCAGTAATGGAATGAAGCAGGAGGACATGGGCAGAGGTGGAGGGCTACCCAGCCTCTCTCTCCTACACCTCACCCCAACATGGAAATCTTATACCTTTGTAAAAGCCTTTCACCCTGGGTGTCTTTCACATGAGATCTGAGCTAAAGGGAGGCATCAGAGTGGCTTTGGGGTCTCCCTTTTTTCTATCAGGAGTCTCAGCTTTTTTCTGCCTTTATAGCTCATTTCAAAGAGCAGCTTCTCACTGGGTCACAGACGAAAAGAAACATTCCTCCTGGCAACCACCAAGTTCTGGTCAAAAAGGAAAGCTCTTGGTTTGTCAGCATGTCACAAAGCCAGTCCTGCCTGCTCAGACTCCATAGCACTGAGCACAGCAGATTCCTGCCCTCCGTCCTCTCCATCACACGTTCACTCTTACTGAGCCTACAGCCCAATGCCCACAATTGTACAAATGAGACCTGCTCACAGCAGACTGGGCTGGTGCCTTTGTCAAACTTTCCAGTTGTGGGGGTTCTACCGGAAATAAAGGAAACCAGAGACTGGCAGTCTGGTGTTCAGTCGCCAGGGAGGGAATAACCTTGCGTCCCTGCTCCAGAGATCCCCTGTGTGGCAGAGAGAGGAAACACACATTAATTCTGAGGTGTGTGCATTAGGTGGAGGGTCTAGGGGTGCTAAGCTGGGTTGCTAAATGGGTCTGTGACCAAGAAGAAAAGGGCTGGTCAGGACTTCTAGGCCCGGGGAGCCCCATCCTGTCCCCTCTCCCTGTCACGAACCTTCCCTCCTCCCCACCTGCTGTCTCATTGAACTGAGAAATTGGGCAAAGCTGGCACAGAACCCAATGAAGCTCCATGTGAGAGACTTAGTGAAAGCAGGGGATGAGAGGGACTGAGGGTTCAGCTAGAGGGAGGGAGAGATGCATGCAAGAGCAGCACTCATTCATTTCCTGCCCCTCTGCTTAGAACCCCTGAGTGAATGTCTCAGCCTTAAAGGGTCACAAGCTGATGCCAGGTTAGAATGTCCCTTGGCACAAGGGGGACACTCGCACATCAGTGATCTATCTGTCTGTCTACACCCAGCAGTTAGTTTCTGCAAACCACGCGTTATTTAAAAGTATGATGCTGAAATTGTTGAGCAGCATCAAATCAGCAGCCTACTGTTCCCCTGTAAACTGTGCACCACCCTTCACAATCCCCCTCTTCAGGCAGGACTGTGACCCAACAGAGGCGCTTGTACTCTGGGCTCAGCACATTAGCACTGTGCCAGTACAGTGGAGGAAGTGAAATCCAGAGCCAAGAGCCCCAGCTGACCTCAGTCACTGTGGAGACACACAGGGGAGAGACAGTGTCTCAGAGAGCCAAGATCCAGGCCATATAGGCCCTTATAGATCCATGTGAGTTTATTCAACTGTACAAAGAAGCAAATGGGACCCCAAAGCAGTCTTCAAAGAACTGATCGCATAGCTTCCTGCAGCTCACTCTTGGTGGTTAGCCACATTCTTCACAGGCTGCAAGGCTCCATGCAGAAGGCAGCCTGGATGTCACAAGGGCACAGATAGCTGTGGAAAGGTCCGTTTCAGAGAGGAAAGGTCACAGCTAGCTCCCTGTGCTATTCTTGACATTAAAGCACGAAAGCATGGAGATGATATAACTCTAAAACAGCAGAGCCTGTAGCTCACTCGCTCTGTCCCTGAAAGGCAAGCCCCTGCCTTTCAGTATGGAGGGCGACCCCTTTGACCTCTGCTACCCCAGCCTACAGCCTTGCACAACAATAGCTGCTCCACACCTTTCCTGGGCGAGGCAAAAAAAAATTTACCAGCACCACCTGAAAATCCAGGCCACTGTGGGTCCCTAAAGCCCCATCCATCCCACCTGCTATCTGCTGTCCACATGGGCGGTGAACCCACTGAAGAGGAAGCCACTCACATATCTACATTTTCCTCACTTACCATTATAACTTCCAGCGTGTCTGGATTGTACCTCAGTCAGCTTGTTCTCATAGAATCTCATTCTTAGGCCCTGGCAGGAAAGGACACCTAACCATGACAGAGTCAGAGAGCAGCCTCTCAGATCAGAGTGGTCTTAAGGTCAGAAGGGCCCATTGTAGGGTTGCCAACTGTCTTATCCCACAAACCCAAACACCCTTGCCCCCTGCCCCGCCCCTTCTCTGAAGCTCTGCCCCTGCTCACTCCATCCCCCCTCCCTCCATCACTCATTCTTCCTCACCCTCACTAGGCTGGGGCAGGGGGTTGGGGTATGGCAGGGAGTGGGGGCTCTGGGCTGGTAGGTGGGGCGGAGGAGTTTGGAGTGTGGGAGGGGGCTCTGGGCTGAGCCTGAGGCATGGGGCTGAGGTGCGGAAGGGGGTGCGGGGTGCAGGCTCTCGGAGGGACTTTGGGTACAGGGCAGGGGGTTGGGATGCAGGAGGGGGTGAGGGCTCCAGCCAGCCTGTGCTTACTTTGGGCAGATCACGGGAATCAATTGGCATTTCCAGCTCCTAGGTTCAGGGGCAGCCAGGCATCTCTGCGCACTGCCCCTGCCTGCAGGCGCCACCCTTGCAGCTGCCATTGGCCATGATTCCCAGACAATAGGAACTGCAGAGCTGGCGCTCAGGGTGGAGGCTGCGCACAGATACCCTCTGGCCATCCCTGCGCCTAGGAGCTAGAGGGACTTACCAGCTGCTTCCGGGAGCCGTGCAGAGCCAGGGCAGGTAGGGAGACTACCTTAGCCCTGCTGCACCGTCGGACTTTTAATGCCCTAGAATCTCCCGTATTGGCTTCGGTAACCTCCGGGAGATCAAGCCCAATTCCGGGAGGGTTGGCAACCCTAGCCTATTGTGATTTTCTAGTCTGACCTCCGGCATAACGCAGGCCAGAGATCCCCACTCAGAGACTGCTGCATGAAACCCAAGAGTATGTTATTGGCACACTGCTGATAGATGAGCTGCTGCTTCCTCTCATTCTCCCCCAGTGCCCTTCTGCCAGAATGGACCCAGTGAGACCAGGAACCCCACATCAGTTCCTTCAGGGCCTGATGGACAATTGCCCCAAACCACCCCCTGGCATCTTTCTAGGAAGAAAGTGCAGAACTGCCCCACACAGAGCCTCTCTAAACCTCCTGGTGAAAAGTGTCAAAGGCTGCTGACAAGTGTAAAATAGTCATCAGGGAATCGTGATCTGGGTCCATATTGAGCCATGGGTTATCACCAACAGGGCCTAGTCGGTCAGCTGACACCAGTTGCTTGACAAATGGCCTCATTGCTCTTTTACGTGTGTGATCTGCGGGTGGATGAAGTCCAAATGTCTCCTGTGCGTAATACCTGCCATGCCTGTTGCATGGGGAATGGCTTCTATCTTGGTCAGAAGTAACTGCCTGACTGTGCCTCGCTGACATGACTGTCATGGTCCAAGTTCCAATAGCTGCCACCTAGAATATACCCTTTTATAAGGATAGCCTCATGCAAACCACAAGCCTGGATTCTTCTTTGAGGAGAGGCACTGACTTCAATTTATTCCTGCTCTTCAGGCTGATAACATTTCATGCAGCCTCTATAGTTAGCGTGATGCTGGTCATGAATTGCTCTGCAGAGGCTACACGTAGTTTTCAGTCTGTTTGTTTTTAGGCACTCCTGCCTTTCCCACACTTTTGCCATTTGTCAGTAAATTTTCCATACTTGGCCTCTATTTAAAGTTGTTTTATTTTTCCAGGTTTGAGGAGAATGAAAAAAATACACTTTTGCTATCATGAAGACGATCAGATTGCTTTTCTCCCAGCATCCCTTGCAGCTGACTCAGTTAGGGGGGAAAAAAGGGGATTGCACTGGGAGATACAATTCCAGAGCCACTGCTGCATCCTCCCGCTACTCCCTGAGGCAATGAAATAGATGCTGATGCCTTGATTCTTTGGTGACACAATTTATTATAACTCACTGTCTCTAGCCATTGGCTACCTGTTCCTGGCCTCTGCCTGCCTGCTCCTGGCCACCAGCATAGTCACACACATGCACACACATGTGCATGCGCACAGATAGGTGCATACATACATGCATACACACGTGCATACATAAACGTGCACACACACAGAGGCACACACACATACATATTTTTGCACAAACCGTACACCTCCATGAATAATAAGTATATTCACTCCTCACATCCTCCTCTTGGATCCCTGGTATCTCAGTCAGTGGCTCCCCCATTTGTTCCACTGGGTGAAATGGTCAGTTCCAGAGCCACAACTGCATCTTCCTACTACTCCCTGAGGAAACAGAGTTGATGCTGATGCTTAGATTCTTTGGTGACACAATCTATGTCCTCCTCCTGCTACTGCAAACTGGGTGGTGTGAGTAGAAGCAGAGATTTCAGCTGCTGTTGGTAACTTCATTTTCATTCCTGCAACCCTGTATTCCCCTCCCCATCCCACTCCCTACGTGTTTCTCATCCTTCATATGGGGGTGACGCTTTGATTCTGATGGGCTCAATGAAAACACAAATCAGTGATTTCCCAGAGCCTCAGCAATGCAAGACAAGTTGGGATCCAGAATGTGCATCAGAGCAGGAAGGAGTGGGGCGGTTGCTGGCATCTGGCCTAAGTGAAGTTCAGCAAAAGCAGATCTTGTTCTCTGCCTACCCCATGCCTGTCACTGCCATGACTAAGCACTAGGTGGCTTCCAACTTCTGTTAGGGAAGATGCCATGTGAACTAAAAGGGAGGCTCATTGGGACCCAAATCTGCAGAACTAGAACTGAAATCTGTGTAATCTGCCTTTTTCTGAAGTAGTGAGGGAATGGGGGTGTGGAATGGAGAGAGCTACACAATGTAAAGGGAAGGCTGAGGGCTCAGTACTTATTACAAAACAATTTAAAGAGTGCATATATATATCCAGGCTGCCCATTGCTCATTACCCACTAAATGCTCAACAATATTGGCTGTTAATATTTGATCTATTAGTTTCCTGGGAGTAGAAGTTAGATTTACTGGACAGTAATTGCCAGGATCACTAATCTTTCCTTTTTGAGAATCAGTACCGCAGTGACTTTCCACCTGTCTTATGGTTCCTCACCATAAATTGTCAGTGCTTCAGCTTGTTCATTACCCGAAAGCCTTTAAATGCATTTAATCTGTACTAGCTGATTTGCATATTTTCCTTTTCCCCAGAATTCATTTACCAGTTCTTGATCAAAAATTATTTTTACAGGCTTGCCCTTCCATACTAATATGTTCAATTTTATTTTGTATGCTTATCTTCCTTAAGACAGATTTTAAAAGCAGGTTGTTATGTTAGCATCGTTAATTTCATCCCCTTCCTCCTGTACTAATTAATAGGCCCAGTTCCATCCGTATTTCTGTCTTCCCTGATATGTTTGTAAAAGTCCCTTTTTATTTTCGTTAACCCCTTTGGCATCATTAACTTGTTTGGCTTCCCTTTCCATTATCTTTATTATCCCTGCTTGGTTGCTTCCCTCTTTTCCATTTGCAGAACAAGTTTCTCTTTTACCCTCAGATTTCTGAGCAGCCCTTGTGAAGCCAACCCATGTAAAGGGACCTTTGACTTCAGTCTTTTTAGATCAGCTGTTTGAGGATTAATCTTCATGCACTGGACAGCAAGCAGATTCTGCATACTCTGGGATGTTCTGCAGAAAGTCCAGTGCACATCACACTGGAATAGGTTTGGGTTCAAGCCAGATTGAACCACATTTTTTTCTCTCTCTAATTGTCAGCCCCCATGGAGGAGGAAAAGGTGGATGCTGTGTGGAATACGAGAGGTGGGATTAATTTACTGGGGTGCTATAGACACATTGCCTGCTGAACCACTGGGGTGCTCTGAATTTTAGGGGCTCCTGTCAGGTGTAGTTCTCCTACAGATGAAATCAGAGCAATATATCTTTAAGAGCTTCTTTGCAAATCCTTCTTTCCTTTCATCCCGGAGCACCAGGATGGATTGAGGCAGTGTAAGGAAACCTGAATAACTAATCAGAGTCCTCATTAACTCCCTACTGAGATGCTCAAACATTCACTTTGCTGTTTGTGAAGCAGAAAAAAAAATTCTGCATTAAAATTGATGTGTTATTAATCCCACTGTTCTAGACCTCCGAGGCACCAAGTTTCCTCTGTTTTGCCTGAGGCCAAACAGTATGGTGCCTGCTTCGACAGGGTACTTTGACTTTTTATTATTTATTGGCCCAGTGCAGTGAGGCAACTATGCACAGTGAGTGACTGCTGTGCACTCATGCACACACGCTCCCACATATACAGGCACTCATACCCCATACTCATGTGTTCACATGCAGGTATTCACATTCAGGCACATGCACATATGCAAGTACACATATGCAGACACAAGCACACACGTACACACCTTTTCACACACATACACTGTGTATACATGCATGCACACAAATACACATACATGCCTGTACATGCCCCCGGCATATATACCCACACACTCGTGCGTCAGCTACTGTCCTGTTTCTCACATGTCACTTAGATGAGATGCACATCCCTGTGACTTTCAGAAGTTGTTTTGCTATAAATTATAGGCAACGGTAGGATTTCTGCGCTCTCTCTCCGCGTAGCCCAGTGAGAGGAAGAGAAATCTAAACAGGGGGATTGTTGTATCAACAGCATTTAGCTATCAGGTCTTCTAAAGCTCGGTGAAGGTTAGCAGGAACACCTCTTTTTGCTGGGATTCTCTCAAGCTATTGATGCCACTACCAGTAAGCGAGCTCAGTAAAGCCTGTCATATAATTTATGTACAAAAACATTCCTTTGGGGCTGTTCCTCACATGGCACAAACTCACAAAAGCAAGGAAATGAATGGTGGGGTCACCTAACGACAGATCCCCTTCAGGCCTCCAGCTGTAGCCACTCACCTTACCATTAGCACACCTGAATTCTTTGCTTCTTCTGCACACATCCCTTTACAAGGGGGATGATGATGGCAATTATTATCATTTGTCTTGCCATTTCAAACTCTGGCAGTTCTGCCTGTTTGGTGTGAAGCTGGTTGTGTCAGTTTGGTGAGGCAGCTGGTTGTGCAGGTGTGTAGCTGGTTGTGTAGTTGTGGAAGTTTGGTGCATTGCTGGTTATGTGGTTGTAGCCAGATTCCAAGACCAGAATGGACCATTGTGATAATCTAGTCTGACTGCCTGTATAGCACAGACCATAAATCTGCCTCACAATAATTCCTAGAGCAGATTTTTTAGAAGAACTTCCAAATTTGATTTGAAAGTGTCAGTGATGGAGAATCTTTTCTTTGTTATGTTAAAAAAATGGAGCTCCTTGAGTCTATAACTACAAGGGCTTGTCTTCATGTACAGCCCTTAAGCTGTAGCGTGTTAGTGAAGATGCTACTACACCAACAAGAAAACGTCTCCCATTGGTGTAGGTGCTCCACCTCCCAGAGGCGGTAGCTCTGTTGGTGGGAGAAGCTCTACTTGCCAGCATAGTACTGTCTACATGGGGTGTTAAGTCATTATAACTATGTCACTCAGGGGTGCAAATTTTTTATACCCCTGAGCAATATATCAGAGGGGTAGCCGTGTTAGTCTGGATCTGTAAAAGCAGCAGAGAATCCTGTGGCACTTTATAGACTAACAGATGTTTTGGAGCATGAGCTTTCGTGGGTGAATACCCACTTCGTCAGACGTCGACGACACGAAAGCTCACGCTCCAAAACGTCTGTTAGTCTATAAGGTGCCACAGGATTCTCTGCTGCTTTTACTGAGCAATATAGTTATACCAATGTAGGTCTGTAGTGAAGACCTGGCCTAAGGCATGTTTTCTAATCCTTTAATCATTCTTGGGGCTCTTCTCTGAACCCTCTCCAATTTATCACCATCCTTCTTGAATTGTGGACTACAAAACTGGATACAGAATTCCAGCAGCAGTCGCACCAGTGCCAAATACAGAGGTAAAATAACTCTCTACACATACTTGAGATTCCCCTGCTAATGCATCCAATGATTGCATTAGCTCTTTGGATCATAGAATCATAGAAGATTAGGGTTGGAAGGGACCTCAGGAAGTCATCTAGTCCAATCCCCTGCTCAAAGCAGGACTAACACCAACTAAATTATTCCAACCAAGGCTCTGTCAAGCCAGGCCTTAAAAACCTCTCAGGATGGAGATTCCAACACCTCCCTAGGTAACTCATTCCAGCACTTCACCACCCTCCTAGTGAAATAGTGTTTCCTAATATCTAACCTAAATCTGCCCCACTGTAACTTGAGACCATTGCTTGTTCTGTCATCTGCCACCACTGAGAGCAGCCTAGCTCCATCCTCTATGGAATCCCCCTTCAGGTAGTTGAAGGCTGCTATCAAATCCTCCCTCACTCTTCTCTTCTGCAGACTAAATAACTCCAGCTCCCTCAGCTTCTCCTCATAAGTCATGTGCCCCAGCCCCCTAATCATTTTCATTGGCCCCCACTGGACTCTCTCCAAATTGTCCACATCCCTTCTGTAGTGGGGGGACCAAACCTGGACACAGTACTCCAGGTGTGGCCTCAGCAGTATTGAATAGAGGGAAATAATCACTTTCGTCAATCTGCTGGCAATGCTCCTACCTAATACAGCCCAATATGCTTCTGGCCTTCCTGGCAACGAAGGCACACTGCTGACTCATATCCAGCTTCTCATCCACTGTAATCTCCAGGTCCTCTTCTGCAGAACTGTTGCGTAGCCAGTCAGTCCCCAGCCTGTAGCTGTTCATGGGATTCTTCCTTCCTAAGTGTAGGACTCTGTACTTGTTCTTGTTGAACCTTTTCAGATTTCTTTTGGCCCAATCCTTCAATTTGTCTAGGTCACTCTGAACCCTATCCCTACCCTTCAGTGTATCCACCTCTCCCCACATCTTAGTGTCATCTGTGAACTTGCTGAGGGTGCAATTAATCCCATCATTCCAGATAATTCATAAAGATGTTGAACAAAATCAGCCCCAGGACCAACCCTGGGACACTCCGCTTGATACCGGCTGCCAACTAGACATCGAGCTGTTGACCACTACCCGTTAAGCCCAACAATCTAGCCAGCTTTCTGTCCACCTTATAGTCCATTCATCTAATCCATACTTTTTTAACTTGCTGGTAAGATTACTGTGGGAGACCGTATCAAAAGCTTTGCTAAAGTCAAGATATATCACATCCACCACTTTCCGCATATCCACAGAGCCAGTTATCAGGTTGGTCAGGCATGACTTGCCCTTGGTGAATCCATGTTGACTGTTCGTCCTCACCTTCTTCTCTTCCAAGTGCTTCAGAATGGATTCCTTGAGTACCTGCTCCATGATTTTGCTGGGGACTGAAGTGAGGCTGACTGATCTGTAGTTCCCCAGGTTCTCTTTCTTCCTTTTTTTAAATATGGGCACTATATTTGCCTTTTTCCAATGGTATGGGACCTTCCCCGATGGCCACGAGTTTTCAAAGATAATAGCCAATGGCTCTGTAATTGTGGCTTTTTGGTATCTACCTGATTTCATTGGGAGAGGATCAATTGGTAAGGGGGTCTCCGGGGTGATGGGAGGATGTGACATTTCCCAGGGTACAATCTGGACTGTTAAACAGCTGTGTTGCCTCAATTCTCCAACTTGGGGTGCCCTTTACACCGCTTTGCTGTGAGAGCAACCACTCCTGGTCTGCTCCCACCCAGCCTCCACCATGTAAATATCTCTCAGTTATAGTGTATGAGTGCTCTAGCCATCCGCTCATGAATTACACTGCAGGGCAACACCAGCAAACTCCCAGTCCCAGACTTTTCCCCAGAAATGTGCATCTTGTACCGCGCAGAACCCTCCTGGATAAGATCATATAAAGTCCATCATATAAAGTCTGGTAACAGAAGATGATAGGAAGGCAATGCTGCTCAATGCCTACTTTGCTTCAGTCTTCTCATAAAAAATAACGTGACCGGAGGACTAACGAAGTTACCATAGACAATAAAGGGAAAGAAATGCAGATCAGGATAAGTAAAGAACATGTCAGAGATCTTCTGACCAATTTGAATGAATTCAAATCAGCAGGGCCTAATGCTTTTCACCCGAAGATACTGATGGAATTAGCTGAAGAAATCTTAGAACCACTGACAATAATATTTACAAACTCCTGGATGACAAGAGAAGTCCCGAAAGACTGGAGAAGGGCTAACGTAGTGCCCCTCTTTAAATAAGTGAAAGGGAGAAGCCGGGGAACTATAGACCAGTCAGCCTGACCTTGATATCTGGGAAGCTTCTAGAGCAATGTATAAAACATTCAGTTTGCGAATACCTGAAGGATGAAGGGGTGATCAGTAGCAGCCAACATAGATTTACTAAGAACAAATCCTGCCAAACCAATTTGATTTCCTTCTTTGACAGGGTAATTGGTTTGGAGAATGGGAGAATGGGATGAACATAATATACCTGTCCTTCAGCAAGGCTTTTGACACAGTCCCACATGACATTCTGATAAACTGGAGAAATGTGGGCTTGACAGAACTATCATTAAGAGGGTATATAATTGGTTGAAAAAACACAAAGAAAGAGTAACTGTTAATGGAATGATGTCAGATTGGAGGGAGGTCTCAAGTGGGGTTCCGTAGGCATCTTTCTGGGTCTGGTGTTGTTTAACAACTTTATTAATGACCTGGATCTAAATATAGAGAGTATACTGATCAAATTTGCAGATGACACAATGCTAGGGGAGAAGTGTTGCCAATACTTTGGAGAATAGAGCTAAAATTAAGAGGGATCTTGATAAATTAGACAAAAGAATAAAATTCAACATAGACAAATGAAAGATGCTACACTCAGGGAAAAGAAACCAAATGCACAAATACAGAATGGGGAATAACTGGCTTGGCAGCAGCACTGCTGAGAAGGATCTGGGAGCTGTGGTGGATCACAATCTCAACATGAGTCAGCAATGCGACGCTGCTGCAAGAAAAGCAAATGTAAGTTTAGGTTTCATTAACAGAGATATAGCGTGCATGTCATGGGAGGTGATAGTACCACTCTTCTTGGTGCTGGTTAGGCCTGAGCTGGAGTACTGTGTCTAATTTTGGTTACTGCTGAATAGAAAGGATGTAGAGAAACTGGAAAGGATCCAGAGCCAAACAACAAAGATGATCAAAGGAATGGAATGTAAGTCACATAAGCAAAGGCTAAAGGAACTGGGTATAGTTAGTTTGGAAAAGAGGAGATTAACAGGGGACATGATAGCCGTGTTCAAATACTTGGAAGGCTGAAAAAGATGGAGAAAAGATGTTCTCTTTTGCAACAGCAGGCAGGACAAGAGACAATGGGTTCAAACTACATCAAAGCAGGTTTAGATTAAATCTCAGGAAAAACTTCCAAACTATAAGAAGAGGACAATGGAACAGACTGCCTAAGGAGGTAGTGGAATCTCCTTCATTGGAGGTTTTCAAAAGGAGGTTGGATAGCCATCTGCAGCTTGGCAGGGGGGTTAGACTACATGGCCCTTGTGATCCCTTCTAACCCATGTTCTATGGCTTATTAACAGAAAATTATGTGTACAAATTTTGTTATTCCAAATGGAGTTTCCCTAATACTTCAGTCCAAACATGCAGGACAACAAGGACAGGTATAGAGTCCTGCATTTAGGACAGAAGAATCCCACGCACTGCTACAGGCTGGGGAGCGACGGGCTCAGCAGCAGTTCTGCAGAAAAGGACCTGGGGATTACGGTGTACGAGAAGCTGGATATGAGTCAGCAGTGTGCCTTCGTTGCCAGGAAGGCCAGCAGCATATTGGCCTGTATTAGTAGGAGCATTACCAGCAGATCGACGAAAGTGATTATTTCCCTCTATTCGACACTGGTGAGGCCACATCTGGAGTACTGTGTCCAGTTTTGGTCCCCCCACTACAGAAGAGATGTGGACAATTTGGAAAGAGTCCAGTGGAGGGCAAAAAAAAATGATTAGGGAGCTGGAGCACATGACTTATGAGCAGAGGCTGAGGGAAGTGGGATTGTTTAGTCTGCAGAAGAGAAGAGTGAGGGGGGATTCGATAGCAGCCTTCAACTACCCAAAAGGGGGTTCCAAAGAGGATGGAGCTAGGCTGTTCTCAGTGATGGCAGATGACAGAACAAGGAGCAATCGTCTCAAGTTGCAGTGGGGGAGGTCTAGGTTGGATATTAGGAAACACTATTTCACTAGGAGGGTGGTGAAGCACTGGAATGGGTTACCTAGGGAGGTGGTGGAATCTCCATCCTTAGAGGTTTTTAAGACCCGGCTTGACAAAGCCCTGGCTGGATGATTTAGTTGGAGTTGGTCCTGCTCTGAGCAGGGGGTTGGACTAGATGACCTCCTGAGGTGTCTTCCAACCCTAATCTTCTATGATTCTATTTGCTAGACATACCAGAATGTTCTGACTTTTGTTTAAGTTTCTTTCTCTTAGGGGCATATTGTCTGTTGATGTTCACGGGTGAAGCTCTATTGATTTCAACAGAGCTGCACCAATTTTCACCAGTCAAAAATTTGAAACTCTGGCTTAATCACATTTATAACCTTGTTTACACATCTTAATAAAGGCCCCTGAAAACAAAGTGGTGATTAGTAATTGGACTCTGAAGCCTGGAGTGGCAGGAATCCAGCCCAGGACTGCAGTCACCCAGAAGAAACTTGGGATTTGTCTTTCTGGGAGCTGCCCTTTGCTGCCTTTCCTTTTTAAATGGAAGTCATGTCCTGGCACCATCTCCATTGCACCCACCTCTTAGGCCTTGGCTACACTGGCGTTTTACAGCTCTGCAACTTTCTAGCTCAGCGGTGTGAAAAAAAACACCCCTCTGAGCACTGCAAGATACAGCGCTGCAAAGCGCCAGTGTAAACAGTGCCGCAGTGCTGGGAGCGTGGCTCCCAGCACTGCAAGCTAAACCCCATGAGGATGTGGAGTATGTGCAGCGCTGGGAGAGCTCTCTCCCAGCGCTGGCGCTGCGACCACACTCGCACTTCAAAGCGCTGCTGTGGCAGTGCTTTGAAGTTTCAAGTGTAGCCATACCCTTAGATCCATTCCATTTCGTGCCTATCTGACTTGCTACCTTGTTGTTTTTCACACAAGTGGGAAGTCACTACATTGGTGTGAGTTGTGTGATTCTTAACTATGTCCGCTCTCAAGCATTCGTGTGTAATGCAGAGCAGGCCTGGGATGGTCTGAGCTGAAGCTCATTTGTTAGTGGATTCATTTTCCCTCTCTTCCCACCTTGTCCGTCCCCCCCAGTTTGCAGACTCTTCCCGCCCATGGAGCTCTAGTACAGTCAGCCTTGCTGTTAATGAGGTGTTCAGGGAGTGCAGATGACATCAGCTCCACTGACCATTTTTTAGCCTCTGGGTCAGTTGGCTGTAGGTGGAGCTGGCTGATCTTAATCTCTGCCGAAGATAAGATTTTACATTTGATTAAAGGTGGTAGATAATGTCCCATCTGTGACACAGTTCTAAAGAAGCAAAGCTCTTCCGGGACCAAATTAAACATTGGTGTAAGAGAGCACAACAACTACTGAGTCCATGGGAGCGGTGCCTGCTTATTGCAGGGTGGATTTGTCGGAGCTGTTGCTTGCTTTGCTGTATTGTGGCAGCTATGATGACTAATAGCACTGTGCTGTATGTTATGGTAGTTTCATATTGGCCACAGTTTCCTCATTTTCTGTCTCATTTTAGGTTTGCTTCCTCTCTTTCTGTCATATAAATTGTTATGCTTGTGCTCAGAGGAATAGCTACTGGGGATAGAAGATGAGGCGAGAGGCTGTATTTCAGCCTGGAAGCTTTCTTCAGGCTGTCGGGAAAATAATAAGAACGAGGTAGATTGTTAATTATGGGGGCAAATCTAATTATTTCCACAGCCTGAAGAAAACGACTGCAGTGTCATCTGTGAACCTCTTTTCTGTTTCTAGTATGTGTTTTATTAATCCCCAATTGTTTAGATTACAGAGAGAATTTTAAGTTCCAAATGCTAGTACAATGCACTGCAGAACAATGCAACATCTTTAATGGATGGTATCACAAAATCCTTTACTGCAATAGACAAGCACATGCTAACAAAAAAAGGAATGCATTTTCAGGAGAGGAAGTGACTCAGAAGGTGAGGAAGAGGGGAACATCCCATGTAGATGGGAAGCCATTGGGAAGAGTCTAAGGATATGTCTACACTTAGCTCGGGACTGATCGATCCAGCGGGGGTTAGAAACATAGACTCAGACTTTAGGGTCAGCAGGGACCAATATTATCATCTAGTCTGACCTCCCGCACAAAGCAGGCCACAGAATCCTACTCATGTCTAGTTTATCTTCACTAGACGTGATAAATTGACTGCTGAGCGCTCTCCTGTTGACTCCGGTACTCCACCGAAGCGAGAAGTGCAGGCGGAGTCGACGGGGGAGCGTCAGCAGTTGACCTACTGCAGTGAAGACACCATGGTAAGTAGATCTAAGTACGTCATCTTCAGCTACATTATTCACCTAGCTGAAGTTGCATAGCTTAGATCGATTCCTCCCCCACCCCCTGTAAACGAGGCCTAAGATGAAGATTGGAGGGGTAGAGTGCACAGTAGGACAGATGCCCAAAGAGTTAAAGGTGTTAACATGATCCTGAAACTGTCCAACATCAACCCGTTTAAAACCAACTTAATTAAAAATCCTTTTGACCTTTTCTCCCCTCCCCCGGTATCTTTTGGCTTGGTCTACACTACACAGTTAGGTTGATGTCAGGCAGCTTTCGTTGATTTAATTATGTCAGTGTCCACACTACAGCCTTACTCCCACCAATGTAAGTACCATACTACAGCAGGAGGCGTAGGATTTACGTTGGCGTAGTGAGGGTCACGCAGTGTGTCTTGGTAGACACTGCATTACTTTCATAGGCTGCTGACTGTCTTTCTTGTCAATTTCACAGCTCCATGCTGAAGGCCTGAAATTGACAGGAAAGTCGAGCTGTCATGTGGTGGGTGGGGGCTCTCTCCCTGCTCCCAGTCAGGCTGTGCCCACCCTGGCCCCCTGCTCCTGGCTTCCAGCCCAGCTGCTGCCCAGCTCCCTGCTGGCATCCGCATTGCTGCCCATAGGCTTCCCACAGAGAGCCCTGGTACTGCACAGAGGCTCCCCATTCCCTGCTCCCTGCCATTGGGATCCCATCTGCCTCCCCAGGCTCTCGGCTTCCCACTCCCTGCTGCAGCCAGGCTCCCTGCGTGAAGTGGGGAGCCTAGGATGCAGCCTGGCTGGCAGCAGAGATCCAGGCAGTCACAGCATGATGGCTGCCCAGAGGCTCCTGGGAGCTGCCTGGATTCCCAGTGTGGAGCTCGTAGCTGGGAGCCTAGGTGTGGCAGGGAGCTGGAAGCCAAGAGCCCAGTGGTGCTGCTCGGGTTCTGGCAAGGAGCTGCATGTGGAGGTGAGTGCGCAGGCTCTCAGCCCCCCATGCTGCCCTCCTAAGGTGGTGGAAGGGCTCCAAGTAAGAACGTGCACCACCAACAGAAGGAGGGTAATGTGGGCATGAACCACTGCTGTAATTATTGTTGTGGTTGTAAATCGACTTAACCTAGATTGACTTATGTTTCTAGTGTAGATATGCCCCAAGTAAAAGAGTTAAAACATTTCAAATTTAAAATGTTTAGCGATTCCAAGGCCAGAAAGAACCATTATTATCCTCTAGCCTGATTTCCTGTATAACACAGACTAGAGAATTTCCCCAGAATAATTCCCAAGATCTCTTAGAAAAATGTCAAATCTTGCTTTAAAAATTGCCAGTAATGGAGAATTCACCATCACCTGGGGTAAGTTGCTCCAGTGGTTAATAAATCGTATCAGGTTCTTATAATTCTGCTCTGAATTAAATCTGTTCCTTCAATGGTTTAGATGGGCCAGACTCAAACAATTAGAGAAGTTACTTTATTACCCTCAGATCTGCCAGGAATTGACCACAACTGGGTAAACACTCACTTTTATCAACAGATGCTTCCATGTAGTATTCTCCATTTATCATGATGCCATAGGAGGGGACGGATGGGAACTAGGTCCAGGAGATAAAGCATAGGACTTGGAATCAAGTGATGTTGGTCCTCTTTTTATGGAACCTTGAGCAAATCACTTCTCCTCTGCGTGTCAGTTTCCATACCTGGAAAGTGGGAACAATAATAGCTACTGCATTGGCTTGGTGAAGGCTTAATGGATGGATGATGGTGATTGCCACAGAAATGACCATACACAATAAAGTGCAGTAGCTGAACCAGTTGAGACCCCTCGCAGCCCAAATTATGGTGTATTGAAGGTGTCAGTAGGAATGGCCTGATAGGGCCCGTCATTCTAGCCTTATTGTCTTCATTCATCATGGCGTGGCAGCATACTGTATGCATGGCAGAGAAGAGTACCATTCCAGTAACACATGATCACTCCTAATGAATGGAAATGCAAGACTGAGGAGAAGGGCAATGGCAGCTTTCAAACTCCCTTGAACCCCACCCAAGGGTAGAGGATGAAGCTGAGGATACCAACAGCTCTTCTTGGGAGGAGCTATTGCCATCCCCTGCTTGTCCTGAAACGAACCCAGGCTGTGGAACGTGACAGGGCAGTGGGGCCAGACCCAGGGTTGCTGACTGCCACCAGATTTCACAAGGTCCTGCAATTCACAATTCTAATAGCTACTTGGGATCTCGCCAGATGCTGCTGACAGAAGGGGGAAGGGTGAGTAGGAGAGACAGAGAGGCAATGTCATGGAGGGAAAGAGCTGGCTGGGGCAGAACAGGGAGCTGGGTATATTTGAGGAAGGGAGAGAACTGGATACAGGCCGCTTTCCAGGGAAGGAAGGGAGGGGCCAAGAAAGACATCCAGGGACAATGCCCAGAGGGAAAGCAATGGTGAAGGACGAGCTGGGGCCAGGTCCAAGGGTGGGGGAGCTGGGGTCAGGTCCAGGAGTGGGGGAGCTGGGGACAGTGCCCAGAGGTAGAGCAGGTGTGAGGGGAGCTGTGGACAGTGTCCAGGGTTGAGGGGTGCAGGGGCAGGTCCAAGGGTGGGGTAGCTGGAGAACTTGTCCAGTGGAGGAGAGCTGGGGACAGGTCCAGGGGTGGGGGAGCTGGGGACAGTGTCCAGTGGAGGGGTGCTGGGGCAGATCCAGGGGTGGCGGAGCTGGAGACCATGTCCAGTAGAGGAGAGCTGGGGCCAGGTCCAGGGGTGGGGGAGCTGGGGACAGTGTCCAGTGGAGGGGGGCTGGGGCAGATCCAGGGATGGGGGAGCTGGGGACAGTGTCCATGAGGAAGAAGTGGAGTGTGTCGGAGCGAATGCTTGGCATGGCCTGGGGCAGTCTGGGCAAGTGTCACCAGTCACGTGTTCCACAGTGTGTGCACATTTCGGCTGAATTTCCTGACGGATGAAGCCACACACATATTTGTATGCATGCAAGCACATGCAAACACACGCGCACTCAAAGCAGTGACTCTCCCTGTGATTTTTTTTTTTAAATAGCTCATGATGTTTACCTCAGACTCATTATTTGTGGGGAGAAGGGTCAGTCTCATGGTTCTTGGACGGGCAGGGCTGGGAATATAGGGTAAACTGCTTTTTGATGTGAACAGGTCCTTCCTAGTTAACACCATCTCAGTCTGAGTGTCAAAACACATTCACACCTAAATAAAGATTGTAATTAACTAGCACAGTGACAAAAAGAGGTGCTAAACCGAAGCCCAGCAAGCAGAGATGTGAGAGGGGAGTTCATGGCTACATCAGCCCTCTCTTTTATTTGTCATTTTCAGAACTGGAATATAATGAATCCCCAGCCCCAGGAGTGTGCTGGATTTCAGCCCAACTTATCAAATACAAACACTTGAAAACAAAGGTAGGGCAATGTTCATTCTAGCTGGACCAGAAAAGAAAGGACTGCGAAGCAAGGAGGCTCTTGATGAATCCCTTCATGCAGCTCCCTGAGTCTGTGCTGGAGCAGAGCTGGAGGAGGCACTTGCAGCAGTTTAGCAGAGTTGCTCTTTATAAGGTGTCAGCTGACAGGAGGAGCAGCCTGAGCTTCCATTGGGAGTGAGCGTAATGCTCACTAACTAGCGCAAGGAGCTGACAGCGCTAGCTAGACAGCTCCTGGGACAGTGCAGATGGGTGCTGGTCAAACTTCTTTCTAGCACTGCCAAAACACCTCAAGGCTGACTTGGCTGAAACACTCCAGGCTGCCCCAGGACTCATGAAATGATTCCACTGAACATGAGAAAAGTACCACGGTCTCTCCCTTTCTCTTGACACTTCAAGCAGCGGTATGACTGCAGCTTGTGTAGACACACCCGCACTAGCTTCCTTCAAGCTAATTCACTAAAACCAGCAGTGAAATGCAGCAGCACAGGCTGCATAATGGGCTTGCACTCAGGTAGTTAGCCTGTGCCACCACCACTGCTATCTTTAATGGGCTAACTCGAGCTAGCTCAGGTATGCTTACACATGTTGTAGTCACACTTCAGATTGCAGTGTAGAAACATCCTTAACCTCCCTATTCAGGTTTTTACACTCTACCCAGCACTGCACTGTCCAAGCGTGTCGAGACCAATCCCTCCACTTGTGCCTGGTAGAGACCAAACTCAAAGCATAGGCCTCGCCCAATCCTCTGGAGCAAAAGAAACACTCCTTCATGCAATAGAAATAGGCCACCCACGCTAGGGAGACATATGCCCTACATTTCCTCAGGCCTCATACTCCAGCCAGTAGAGAACAATGATTTTACGCACAGATTCACCAGCATGGAGTTAAAACCATAAAGGTCTTGATCCTCCAGTGTCTGCACAGGCCCAAGAAGGACTGAATAATGTGGACTTTAATAAAGGCAGGGAGAAATTCCGAGGCAGGCATGTTCTGCTAAAAGCCTGGAGTCCGTGGGCAGGTCTACGGTGAAAAAGCTGAGGCGGCTCAGCTGCAGCACTTTAGTGAAGACGGTACTACGCTGATGGGAGAGCTTCGCCCGTTGGCCTAGTAGTCCACCTCTGCGAGAGGCGGTAGCTGTGTTGATGGGAGAAGCTCCCCCATCGATCTGGCGCTGTCTATGCCAGGACTGGGAATGGTTGGTAGGCTAGGTTGGTATAACTGCATCGCTGAGGGGTGTGGATTTCTCACACCCCTGAGCCACGTGCTTTCCAATGTACATTTGTAGTGTAGTTTTGGCTGTATCACATTGTTCCCTGCATTCACAGCAGTCACACCGTGCAGTGCTGACTTGCAGGGCCTTTGCATTTCCTCTCCTGAACAAACCTTAGTGTGTGTGTGTTTGTGTGGGTGGGTGGGTGAGTGAGTCTAGAGGAGATCTGAAGTGACTATTAGACTTATTTTCCATGGTGAGCTATCCAGGGATAGAATCCAGGTCACCAAATAAAATAAATTAAAATAATAAACATGAGAACAGAATAAATGTATTGTAAAGGTTATTACAGGACAGGTTGTATACAGACATATTTATTACAGGGATAACAAATATTCACAATCAAAGGAAAATTTTTTGAAAATGGGCCCATTTTACCTAAATGCTTGTTAGGTTTTGTGATTTTTTTGTAGAGAAAAAGTGCGCCAATCTGGCTAAGTGTGACATCCCCTGGGGTGCAATCTGGATCGTGGAACCACTGTGCCACCTTTAACTCTCCAGCCCAGGCTGTCTGCTACATTGCTATGCTCGTGAACAACAACCCCCCCCGCCCCGCCCCCCAGCAAACTCTCATAACCTCGTGTACAATGCTGACATGTACATTTCAATAGGACAATGATGGTCAAGAGATTACGACTTTTCCAATGATACACTACATAAGTTTTATTATAATTTAGTAAAGTGGTGACCAGAACAGTGTAAACTATGGCAGTGAGCGTGAGCACATTTTGAAATCTGAATGAAGAAAACTGGAATTGTCTATATTTTTGATGTGAAAAGAGCCATTTTATTGCATGTCACAGACACATGGAAGTTTCAGAACCTGAAAAATATTCTTATGTGAAATTTTATGGAAATATTTTTCATCTGCGTCCCCCGCTATAGTTACTACGCAGTGTGGAAGTCTCTTTCTAAAAGACCTGCTCTTCTTCAGCAACAAGCGTTGGGCTTAACAGTATCTTTTCAGGGCAGTCAGGAATAATTTGCTCCACTGCAGGAATCACTGGATGCAGGTCTCTGACCTGTGTTAAGCAGTAGGTCAGACGAGATAGTCACAGTGGTCCCTCCTGCAAATAACTGTTTTTTGCCTTTTCACCAATGGGTGAAGCTTCCTGAAGCAGCTGAAAATTTGCAATACAGCAGAGCAGAAATTAGAACAGAAATTGCTTATATCTGCCAAGCATGAAAGTGAGGAGCGAAAAGATTTGTCTGCTACAGAGTCAGTACCACTGCACCTCTCCGCTTCTCAACTTGCAACTAGTTTCTCCCCTTTTGGCAGCAGTGTCTGTGGAACTCAGAGCTGTAATGAGGGTAGGCTTGTTTAGGACTGAGACATTTCCCCACTTTCCCCCTTTAATTATAGATTCTTTTGTGCAGTTTTTATTCATCAATGGCCTGGAGCCATTAGCTCTCCATTTGCATAGGTTGCCATAGAAATGTCAGGCATCGAAACAATACAGATGACCTGAGGATGCTTAGAACATGGCATGACCAACCTGCTTTGTCGCCCCCTGTGGCCCAGGATTTCATCAGAACCCATTTTGTAATACCTGGTGGCCTGGAGTCCTAATAATCGGGGGCAAAATGGCTGAATAGTTTGAGGATATGGATGGTATTGGCAGTGTCAGTGGCCACAGCAGTATATTTACTTCAGGGTGCATCCTCACCCATCACTCCTTTACCTTGCTCCAACCATTTCCAAACCATTCATGGATGTGGCTGCTGTGTTCTGAGTGAAGCTTGCAAAGACTGGCTGCTGTGCTAAAAAGCCAACGTGCCATAGAGATTTACAGAGTGTAGAGCCAAAAGGGAGCATTAGATATGCTAGTCTGACCTTCTGTATATCACAGGCCATTAACTTTCACCCTGTACTGAGCCCAATGTCTTGTGTCTGGCTAAAGCATCTCTTCCAGAAAGTGCTCCAGTGCTAGATTCACAAAGGAATTAGTCACTTGTGACATACCAGGGTGAAATCCAGACCAACGAACTGTGTCATCCCTGCCCTGGGATGCTATTTACAGTGCCTTTCTGCTGTATCCTCCAACCTGGACTGCTCACAAACTGCCTCCAGTGTGTAAGTCATCTCAGCCACGTCTGTGTGCTGCAGCCAGCCAGCCAGCCACCCAACCAGCCGCACTTTAGTTCTTGCCAACCTTAAAGAGTCCAACAGACTCCCAGTCCCAAACTTTTCCCCAGAAATGATGGCCTGTACTGCTCAGCCCTCTCCTGGATTATACAAACATATTGAGTCTATTGTTCCTTTAAGGGAATAATATGCACACAACTTGTTACCCCAAATGGAGTTATCCACTCACTTCAACTTGAACACACTGAATTAGATGAAACAGTAAAACAAGTTTATTAACAACAAAGAGGTTTTAAGTGAGTCCAAGTAACGAGGCATAAAAGTCAGAAATGGTTACAAGAAAAATAAAGATAAACCACTTACTGGTACCTAATTTTAACAAACTACATTAGATTCAAAGCAAAGTTTTCTCATCACATCCTTTCAGCACTGAGTCTGAACTCTCCCAGAGTCCAATGGCTGCTTTCTTTACCTCTACAAGTGCAGTGAATGCAATGGGAAGGGGGAGAGGGATTTCTTGGAGTGCTTGTCCCTCGTTTTTATAGTTTTACGAACACACTGACTGGTAAACCACACACCTCATTTGGAACCAGAAGTACACAACCAGGCAGCAGCAGAGATAAACAAAAGGAAATACAGGACAGTGCTGTGTTAAATGAAAAATGCTAAAAATAAAGGGAAAGATTAAAAAACAGATTTGACAAGGTAAGGAAACTGTTTCTATGCTTGTTTCATTTAAATTAAGATGGTTAAAAATGGACTTTTTCTTCTGCATAGTAAAGTCTCAAAGCTGTATTAAGTCAATATTCAGTTGTAAACTTTTGAAAGTTAAAGAAGTATAGATTGGGTGAATGGACTATAAGGTGGATAGAAAGCTGGCTAGATCATCGGGGTCAACGGGTAGTTATCAATGGTTCCATGTCTAGCTGGCAGCTGGTATCAAGCAGAGTGCCCCAAGGGTCAGTCCTGGGGCAAGTTTTGTTCAATATCTTCATTAATGATCTGGAGGATGGCATGGATTGCACCCTCAGCAAGTTTGCAGATAACTCTAAACTGGGAGGAGTGGTAGATACGCTGGAGGGTAGGGATAGGATATAGAGGGACCTAGACAAATTAGAGGATTGGGCCAAAAGGAATCTGATGAAGTTCAACAAGGACAAGTTCAGAGTTCTGCACTCAGGATGGAAGAATCACATGCACTGATACAAACTAGTGAGTGGCTAGGCAGCAGTTCTGCAGAAAAGGACCTAGGAGTTACAGTGGAGAAGAAGCTGGATATGAGTCAACAATGTGCCCCTGTTGACAAGAAGGCTAACGGCATTTTGGGCTGTATAAGTAGGAGCATTGCCAGCAGATCCAGGGACGTGATCATTCCCCTCTATTCAGCCTTGGTGAGGCCTCATCTGCAGTACCGTGTCCAGTTTTGGGCCCCACACAAGAAGGATGTGGAAAAATTGGAAAGAGTCCAGCAGAGGGCAACAAAATGCTTAGAGGGCTGGAACACATGATTTATGAGGAGAGGCTGAGGGAACTGGGATTATTTAGTCTGCAGAAGAGAAGAATGAGGGGGGATTTGATAGCAGCTTTCAACTACCTGAAGTGGGGTTCCAAAGAGGATGGAGCTCGGCTGTTCTCAGTGGTACCAGATGACAAAACAGGGAGTAATGGTCTCAAGTTGGTCCTGCTCCTACATGACCTCCTGAGGTCCCTTCCAACCCTTATTTTCTATGATTCTATGAAAGGACAACCATAATGTTTTGTTCAGATTTACCAACATTTCAGAGTTACAAACATCCTCCATTTCCAAAGTGTTCATAACTCTGAGGTTCTACTGTAACTTCACATACAATATTGCCACACATATTTTAATCAGGACAATATGAACCAGAAAATTATGAGTTTTCAAATGATACCATCCAAAAAAATTATTGCAATGGTGTGTAGGGTGTGAACACAGCAGTAGATTTTGTCACAGAGCCTATCTGCTACTTAAGGTACCACTAGTATTCACAAAAGCCCTGCTCAGCTGCTGCCTTGTTCTGGACTCTTACATCATAACTCTTAGGTGGTCATGCTATTCAGGCAGGATGTGGGCAACTGCCAGTTCAAGCCACCTGCTGATGAGTAAGGGTTTGACTGAGGATCTACCACTTGTCAGGTGAATCCTCTTACCACTGGGCAATGGAATATTCTGAAGTGGGAGGCCTCTCTCAGCTTCTCCTGTTGAAGCTGTTTCACGTTGGCTAAGTAAGGAGCCATTAGAGCAGAGGGACTGGAGCCTGGCTGTCCTACCTCCTAGGTGAGTGCCGTCCTGTCAGGGGTTGGCTGGGTGCCACAAGCCAGCAATATCACCTAATGGTGATACTCCAGGGGTGTAATACCTACTGGAGAGAGTTCAGATGCATCACCTACTGGCTAGGTGGCAGATCTGCAGAAAAGGACCTGGGGATTACAGTGGACGAGAAGCTGGATATGAGTCAGCAGTGTGCCCTTCTTGCCAAGAAGACCAACGGCATATTGGGCTGCATTAATAGGAACATTGCCAGCAGATCAAGGGAAATGATTATTCCCCTCTACTCAGCACTGGTGAGGCCACATCTCGAGTATTGCCTCCAGTTGTTGGCCTCCCACCACAGAAAGGATGTGGACAAATTGGAGAGAATCCAGTGGAAGGCAATGAAAAGGATTAAGAGGCTGGGGCACATGCTTTATGAGGAGAGGCTGAGGGAACTGAGGTTATTTAGTCTGCAGAAGAGAAGAGTGAGGCAGGATTTGATAGCAGCCTTCAAGTACCTGAAAATCTGTCCCCATGCATCTATAACCCATGGGAGAGAGAGTGAAGAGTAGGGTGGTCCTGGCGATATTGCTGAAGGCATTCTCCCAGTTAGTCCCCCTGGAAAAATTCACTCAGCTGATTTTAAAGAAGTGATGTTGGAGGCTTTTATTTATCTTTAGGTGTGTTTAGCAATTGGGCTAATAACATCACAGAATAATACAACAAAGAATTTTTTAAATCTCATTTAGGAGTTACTCTTCGTGCTGTGTATTATTTTCCATATTTCTCTTGGCTTGGGCCATGAAACATGATGAGCGGTTTCATTTTTGTTCCTAGTAATTGGCCGGTTTCACGGAGGGTATTTCATGCTCTACCACAGCACTCCAATGTCTGTGTTCCAAACACTGCAGGGAACTATTTATGGTTTTGTTTGTTTGGGAGGGGGGTGTTAAACTGTTTTCTCTAGAATTTTTAAAAAATATTCCTAAATTCGAGGCCAAATTTGGTCTGACATTGTCCCTTTTATTTGCCTGTTTTTTTATAGACTGGAAGCATACCATGCCAGAGAGCAATATTTTCATGGTTTTCCAAATGTTTTCTGTTCTTGCTGTTAGTCTGGATCATAAAAGATCTCAATGATGCTTATGAAGAGTAGATCTGTTGGCGGGACCTGCAGATTTGTTTTTGTTCCTGCTGCTTTCACTTGTATAGAAATGAATTTCTAATGGGGGAAATGCTCTTTCTCCAGTTGATAGTTTATCTTTCTCTTTTCAGGTGCTTTGGCTCTGACTGAAAGAAGGAGGTTTTGTTTTACTGGCAGAGGAAGAGCAAAGGGGAGAGGTTCAAAGGACTGGCAGCTCCCAGAGCGCACTCCAAACAGTAAGACCCATCATACTTCTATAGCTTCAAGCAAATGAACAAAACAAATCAGAATCATTTCAATAAGTGGCACAAATAAATTAACAAAGCAGGTGCTTTATACATGAAATAGACCAGGAGTGACCTTACTGAAGTTTTGATAGGGACACTGGCAATATAGTTATATTTTTTAATATCATTGTAATAAAATAACCCCAGCAGCCAGATATTGACTTAGCAAAATAGTGTTAATCCATCATATTATAACAGGGCTTCTCATGAGTGCTTGGTTCCTGATGTTTGTTTAAAACAAGTACACAAAGTGTGTGTTTTGGGAAAAAATCCAAACTTTTAATTGTCTCAGCTTCCAATGGTGGAGCCTGAAAGGATGCCATAAGCACAACTTTTACTGCTACCTATGGAAAATATGCCTGTTTTTTAAACATTTTTGTTTATAAGTTTTTAAATCAGACCTTTCTCCAAAAGGTCAACTGTATTTTAAAAACTAAAAAAGGTTATAAAGAAAATGACCCAAAGTATACCCATTATTACTGCCAAGTTACAAGAGCAATAGGGTGTGATCTGAGTCAAAAATTGCCAGTTGTTAAAAAACACAAACCCTAAGAATATAGAAAACAATCAGATGAAATGTGCCTGAAATCAGTGCTATCAGAATTCTCTGTGCCGTCTAAGGCCCTGGACTCGTAACCACTCCAGTGGGACTGCCCACATGCAGAAAGTTGCCCATGTGAGTGTTTGCAGGAACAGGATTCAAACTGGTGTCCAACTCAGGATGCTCTGGAGGCACTGAAGAAACCACAAAGTTATCTGAAAGCAACTTGCTTCATCCTGAGTGCGACCTGTGATGGCTTCCCCCTGGGGTGCACCTGGGATTAGGGTACCACTGAGCCCTCTAACCCAGCAGTCTGGGCTCCCTCTCACACTGTGCTGCTGTGACAAGCTGCAGATCACTCCCGGTCCTGCACGTCCACCTGCATTCACACAGGCAGGGGCACACTCAGCTGCAGTTACATGCTGTCTGACCAGCCAATGCATAAACCAACAATAGGCTACAGCCAAAATAACCACCAGCTTCCCAGCTTAGGACCCCACAGCTGTACTGTCCTGCTGTGGTCCAAACCTCAACCAATATGAATGTTTTATTCAGTTCGCCTCCCCCTCAATGTGGAGGGGAAATGCAACAAGCCTGTGTTAAACCAAGCTGAGATTTTTCCCCTGACACTTCACTTAAAGGCACACTGAGTTTTAATTAAAACATAAAACAGGTTTATTAACAACAAAAGATAGATTTCAGTGATTATAATGGATAGCAAACAGATCAAAGCAGATTACCTAGCAAATAAAGAAAAACGCAAACTAAGCTTAACATACTAGATTGAATATGCATTAGTAGTTTTTCACCTGAGTGATGGTGCAAGCAGGCTGCAGATTCTTAAGGTGGAAACTGCACTTGCTTTGCAGTTTGGAATCCCCAAACTTTTCATACATAGGCTAGAAATCCCTTTAGCCTGGGTCCAGCACTGCGCCCGGTTCAGTCTGTTGTTCCTTAGATGCTTCCAGGAGTTTTCTTCTGTGGGGAGTGAAGAACTAGAGATGATGACACTCCTGGCCTTATATAGCTTCAGCATATGGTGGGAACCCTTTGTTTCAAAACTTGGTTGCCAGACCAGTTTGTGGAAAAATACAGACATCCCAAAAAGGAGTCCAGAGTCATGTGGCCTGGTCATATGCCCTTGCATACCTTACTGAGTCATAGCAGCCATTACTTACAGGCTGTCTGGAACGTTCACAGGAAGGTGAATTTCTTCCAGGGTTCATTGTCTTTGCTGATGGGCCATCAGCACTGTGTGGCTTCTTCATTGTTGTACTTGGAAGGCTAGAGTCAAAATGATAAATGCATACAAATAGGATAATCATATTCAGCAAATCATAACTTTTCCAATGACACCTTACATGACTTGTCTAGTACAAAATGCATCATAATTATGCCATAATCATATCATAATAATATCACGGTGAAGAATATGGAGTGCAGTGTCATACTACCCAGGGGCATCCCTACCCATATGCAAAGTACATAGCTGTGCAGGGCACCAGGTAATGTGGAGCCCCAGATTTTCTGGTGCCCTACAGAGCTGCGTGCTGCTCCAGCCCCTACTCCTCCTCTTCCCCATGACCTCCGCCCTTGCTCCACACCAGCCCCCCCCACTCCATCCCTTCCCCAAAGCCCCTGCCCCTGCTCTGCCCCACCCCGCCTCTTCCTGCCCCTGCCCCTGCCCCGCCCCACTGGCGGCAGTAAGTGGAGCAATCCAGCCCCAGTCTGCTTCGCTCCCCTGGCTCGCAGCCACACCGCCAGTGAGTGCTGGGGGGCGGTTCCCCTTTGCCCCCCAGCCCCAAGGCTGGGAGCAAGGGGAGCAGAGCAGAGCAGGCTAAGTCGCTCCACTTCCTGCTGCCCCGTGAGTGTGGAGTCGGGTCTGCCCTGGACTCACCGGGCAGCAGGAAGTGGAGTGACCTGGCCCCAACTCTGTCTGCCGGCTCATGCTGGGGGGCGGTTCCCCCTGCCCCCCAAGCCAGCGCCCCCTCCCCCACAGAGGTCTGGGGCTTCACATAGCCCCCCACAGGGCGGCTGCATAGGGCACTAAAATGACTAGGGATGGGCCTGATACAACCTATAAAACCTTTGTCTTAATATAACCCCACAGTTAGAAGAAACAAAACTGCTGTGGCTCCAAACTGTGCACATTTTTTTTTTCTTAAAACATGAACCTCTGCCATCTCTCTGGCCTCTCTCTTGTTAACTAGGAAATATTAGGGTCTGAGCATCTTGGGAGAAAAACTTCTTCTGTTCTTTTAATCAAATATAAAACTTACCTTGATCCAGAGCAAAGTCCAAAGGCTTCTGTATCCCTCTCTTTTAACAGAACCTTCTTGCCTCAGTAATGTTTTAAAAATTTCTTCTAATAAACCACATAAAGTTATGAGAGGATTATATTCTGCAGGCCCCTCTCTATGAGACCTAATCAGAAGTTAGGCCTTCCAGATGTGCTGTTGGAATTATGTTGGGGGCAGTTCTCTGCCCTGTGTTATGCAGGACGTCAGACTAGAAGATCACAATGGTCCCTTGTGGCCTTGGTAACTATGAATCATAGCCTCCACCAAACGATGTCAGGACTAAGGGCAATGACATTTTGTGTTACCGTGCTATGCCAGATTTCACAATGGTGTAGGTGAATTGTAATCAAATCTGGCTCTTTGGTAAGATGTAAGTGACGGTTTCTATTTTTTTTTCTACAAATTCATGATTTTAACCCGAGGAAAGGTGACATCATGTGTATTTTACTTTGTGTTTATAAAATTATGTCAGGTAGTCAATTAACCCCTTCTTTGTTGGAACTAAATGGCTCAGGAGACAGGGCTAATCCCCAGAGAGGAACCCCCCATACTTGAAGATTCTTTTCCAGTTCCATTCATAGGAGATTGGCTACAATGTTCCAGTTGACCCTGCTGGCTAGATTTCTTGGGATGATGTCTTTCTTCCTTGGTCCCATCTGGCCCAAGGATTTGATTGTTCCTTTGGACAGTGCCCTGAACGGGGGCAGAGATTGTATGCTGCATTGCCCTAGAGTAGTCCCTGGAAGTCCTGTAACCTAGAGAGGCTCTGAGGCACAATTTCCCCCACCCCCACTTGGGTGGTAGCAATGACCTAGATCTGCAGCCAATTATGAGCCCTCCTGCACCAGCTCCGTGGTATTGGCCAGCACACTGTAAGGGATGGAGCCAAGACTCCACCCATTCCCCATCACTCCCCACCTACCTGCTCTGGAGTGGGGGCCAGCAGGTGCACAACTTGTGACTTTTGCATGCCCCGTTCCCCTCTGTGGGTGTTCAAGCCAGGTCACAATCTAGCCCTAGGGAATTACCTAAGACTCACCAAGAGAGAAACCAGAGCCCTGAGACAGCAGGCGATCAGGGCATGTGGCTAACTTTAAGCACATGCCTGAAGTCATTGGGGCTGCCTCATATGCTTAAAGTTTGGTACATTCTCTAAGAACTTTGTTGAATAAGGCCTTATGATGAGAACTCTAGCAGAAACTGGAGAAAAAATTACAATGCAGATATGATTAGCCCAATAGCCACCATCAGATACCTCCCTCCTCAGCGGCAGTGAGTGATGGCTCCAGCACAGCACGCTTAGCAACAGCCAGAAATTTTCCTTTTGTGGACAGAATCTTCTGAATCTGAAGACAGAATCTTCACAATGTCACTGAAAACTTCAGATTAGTTAGAAACATTTCAGCTCATTTTAGAAACCCAGAGGCTTGAACATTTGTGTTTTTAATCAGTGCTGTGTTTAGAGAACACGGGATAAGAGTGGGGAGAAGATACATTTTTCAGAGCAGAGGTGAACTAGGAAATTATGTTTTCTTGAACTCCAGAAAACTAGTGAAATGAAATTGGGACCCTGCCTGAAACCAAACAACCAAGCAATTCAGGGTTTAGGCTGAATGTCCGAGTTGATGTTCCACCACTAATTGTGTCATTGTGCTTGCCGTCGGGAAGAGCTGCATGGCTTGTGCACAATTTCATGCACCTTTCTCAGGACCTGGCAATTCACAGATTCTTTGCTTGGAATTCCCTTGCTATTGTGAGTATAGGTCAAATCTGTATCCCCTACACACACATTTTATGGTTTATTTTTTGGAGATAATGAAAAAGAAAATATATTAAACATAAAATATAATTACAGGCTTTCAAAATATTTGTGACTCCCTGATTAGTTGAAGGTTTGTACAGTAGTGATATAATCTGGCTCTTAAAATTGGTAGGTTTTTTTCTGATAGGATGTAAAAAGCTGTAAATATGGCTGCTGATTCAGACTTCTAACTTCCCTGTAAACATGGAAATAGAGAGGGTTTGAAATGGGAGCAGTTGACTAAACAGCTTCTGTTACCATTTATTGTGTGAATGTTAATTTAATAGCAAATCAGTGATGCTGTAATCAGTTGGTTTGGTGCCTAGGTCCTGTAGGCACAGAGGCCTAGATCCTCAAAGATATTTAAGCACCTAATTCCCATGAGAGTTAGGTACCTAAATATCTTTGATTATCTGGACCAGGTAGCCCATGTGCTAAAGATGTGCATGACATTTTTGGAAGTCTCACTGCATCTTCCATTTTTTAAAACACGTTTTGTTTGGAATTTTGGGATTTTACAAGGAAAATCAAGCTGTTTTAAATTAAGCAACTAAAACCAAGAAGTAGTGCAGGGCACAGAGCTCTCAGAAGTGCTCAAAGAGAGAGTAGATCAAAAACTTTGCTGACGGGGTGCCTGGTGTATCCTCTATAGTGGCCAGGGGAAGTGCTTGGAAATGGAGAAAGAGCCAATTCCAAAGGAGATTTGTTTGCCTCTTACTAGGTTCTAAATTACAACAGATGCATCTTTAACGAAGTAGCCTTAATCTTCAAACATGTCAGCAGAATATTGCAAGGCTCTATTACTGCTCACTTGCTAGTTACAAATTCTAAGCAGATGATTAGTGTTTAATATATCAAACAAACTGGTAACATGCAGGTCTTCTAGACCTTATTCCTGCACACACACACACCCCCAAGCAAACATATGCTGAAGAAGGCATATGCAAAATACAAAGTATGCTGTTCTCAATTAACCCCATGAGGAACTAGAGCTACTGGTGCAGAAAGTGAAACTGGATATTATAGGGATAACAGAAACATGGTGGAAAAGTAGTCATGACTGGAGTACAGGTATTGAAGGCTATGTGCTGTTTAGGAAAGACAGAAATAAAGGCAAAGGTGGTGGAGTAGCAGAGAATCCTTCCAGCAAGTGACCTGTGCCCCAATGCGCAAGAAGGACAGGCAAAAAAAACTCCAGGGCCTCTGCAATTCTGCCCTGGAGGAAAATTCCTTCCCGACCGCCTCAAATATGGTGACAGTTAAACCCTGAGCATAGTTGGGCAAGACTCACCAGCCAGCACTCAGGAAAGAATTCTCTGTAGTAACTCAGACCCACCTCATCTACATCCGCATCAAGAACCATGAGCATACATTACCTGCTGATAACCAAAGATCAGTTGCCAAAATTATAGCCAAAATTAGGCTATCCCATCAATACGCATCCCCATCCATAAACTATCAAGCTAGTCCCTTAAAGCAGATATGTCTTTGCCCCCATCTAACTCCCCTTGGAAGGCTGTTCCAAGAATTTCACTCCTCTAAAATGATGTAGAAACTCCATCTAGTTCAAGTTTAAAAGTTCCCTAGTGTCCAGTTTTAGATCCATTTGTTCTTGGTCCACATTGGTACTAACTTAAATAATTCCTCTCCCTCCCTAATATTTACCCTCTGATATATTATATAAAGAGCAAGTCATATCCCCCCTCAACCTTCTTTGCTAGGCTAGACAGCCAGCTCTTGAATCTTCTTCATAAATAGGTTTTCCATTCCTCGATCATCCATACTAGCCCTCCTCTGTATCCTGTTCCAGTTTTGAAATTCCATCCTTCTTAAACATGGGAGACCAGAAACTGCACACAGTAATTCGAGATGAGGTCCTTCACCAGTTGCCTTGTATAATGGTACTAAACACCTCCTACCTTTGCTGGAAATACCTTGCCTGAGCATCCTAAAACCGGGTGCGGCACGATAC
>NC_133786.1:1821570-1849463 GCF_003597395.2 Chelonoidis abingdonii | reverse complement strand
GTTTACCAGAACCCCAGTCAATAAGGGATCTGGCATGCTCCCGAGTCTGCCACTGCTGGACTGGCCATAAAAGGCCGGTCAGCGGTTGCAGCAGGCTAAGGCAGGCTCCCTGGCTTGCCTGTCTCCCGGAAATGGCTGTATGGTCTCTATAGGTGCAGGGTCAGTCGAAGGAGCTCTGTTGCTGCCCCCACCCAAGGTGCCAGTCTCCACAGCTCCGTACTTGGATGTATCAGGAAAACTGTGGCCAATGGGAGTCTGTGAGTGTGCCTATTTGATGGGGCACGTGCGTGGAGCTGCCTGCGTCACCTCCACCTTAGGAGCCTTGACAACTGCCACTTTGACCGCCTTTTAGTATTAAGTCTCTGTTTTTACTGCGCCCAGAGCCTCATCCCCCTCACCCTCTCCTCTGCCCCAGCTCTTGGTCCCCCTTCCCTCATCCAAAATCCCTCCCCAAAGCCTGCACTCCACCATCTCTGCCCAGCCCTGAGCCCCCTCCCACATTATGAACCCTTGGCCTCAGCCCCGGAGCCGCCCTCCTGTACCCCAAATCTCCGCTTCCCCCACACCACAGCCCTCTCCCCAGCAGAGCCATCCACCCCCCCACCCCCAACCCTCCAGCCCGGAGCCTCTCCCACCACCCTGAATCCTCATTTCTGCCCAACCCCCAGAGCCCGCCCTTCCTCTATCCATTGCCCTCACTCTCTTCCCACACCCCCCCTTCTGCTCCCAGACCAGTAAAAGACGGCAAATCTGTCTTTATAGGGTGATGGATTAGTGTTTTTTTTTAACGTTGATTTTTGAGAGAAAGGTGAGCGGAGGCCGATGTGTAGTTGCCTCAGAAAGGTGAGCAGAGGCAAGGAAAAATGTCAGGTTTTCTGCAAATCAGAAAATTGTCAAGCCCTAAACTAATATACACCTTTTCAGAACAATGGTTTCAGGCATATCATATCTTCTGTGGATTTTACATGGCATGCTTTTATAAATATAACCATATATACTGATGCATATGGGATTACAGTGGTTGCCTGTCTTTGAGATTCAGTTGCTGGTGTCGACATGTGTAAGCGTGTGAGTTCCGATACAAATATCACCAAGTGCCAGGTACGACTGTTAGAGTAGGTCTATCAACTCTTGCCATTATTAAAGAATTAAAACAGACGTAAAGGAGGCCTATGTATACAGTCCTAAATTCCAATGAATTTTGTTCATATTAACCTTCATACAGGGTAATGAAGCAAAGTTCAAGGCTTGTCCAAGCTTATCCAAAAATGCAGGATATTATCAGACTATACTGAACCTCCTGTTAGTGCCAAACGAGGCTGCGACCCTCCTTAGGTTTGAAGCCTTCTCCCTGCCCTCTGGCTGTCATCAGCTACACTTAGTATTTCAGCATTTCCCATCTTGGCCCACGGTGACAGGAAAGGCTCAAAAAGGCTCCCTTTGAAACAACAGCCAAGCGACGACTCAATGGAGCACGAAAATGGGCCTCAGTTGCAAAAGAGACAAAAAAGGTAGAGTAATGCTTCGAAATTTCCAGAATTGGGCCCGTGCTTTGGCCACCAGAAAAGAGGTGCGAGGCACCTGTTAACCTGCTGATACTCTTTTCATGCAATAATGAGGAGTTGTGGTTAGCCAACCTTCGGATGAGTCCTTATCATTGACAATTAGAATCTTCTTAATCGAAACTTCAGCCCTGGGTATGAAATCTGAGAGTTCATTTTGATATTCGAATTCATAAGAGTGAAAAGGAAAAGAAAATTATGTTGGAGAGGCAGCCTAGATACTACACATGAATGGGGCACAACAGAAAACTCTGACTGATATGATGGAAAGGGACTCCAGAATTGTTTTGAAAATGACCTCCCCACATGGGTTTCACCTCCTGGAAATGCTGTGGTCATCTACTTCTTACAACACTATTCCCCCGTACTCCATGGAGGCCCCATTGCCTTCATGGGATGACTCTTCATTAGTCCATTTCTGGAAAGGGGCAGAACACATCAAGGCGAGGTGTGTGTGTGTGTGTGTGTGTCAGCGCGGGGTGATGAGAGAGAGAGAGAGAGAGAGAATCTTGATTGTTCCCCTTGCCTAATTCCTGTAGTGATACCGGAAAAAGTATTTCAACACAGGTTATTACCTTTCTGTGAAGCCCCTCTGTAGTGAAAAATCTGCTCTTTTGAGGAAGATGACCCCGGGAGCAGCTTGACCAGCTAAGCCCTATTGTATCTATGCTGCCAGAATGCGGCATTGGAGGCAACCGGGTGGGCTTTGCCAGAGATCCAGAGCATGTAAGACCCACAACCCTCCATCGTGCCCTGTACCTCAGCCAGATCCCCTTTTAGATCTTGGGATTCCATGCTCTGGGAAGAAGCCCCCACGTTAATCCAGCGCGAGATAAAACAACATTCTCCATAAACGACCTGGGAATTGCACAGGTATTCCATGAGAGGCTGCTCTACGGCAGATCCAGAGCCCACAAACCGTGAGTTAGTCATCTGTATTAGTAGGGAGCTGACCGTCTAAAGCTGGCATCATCACTTTGTAACAGCTTCAAACCTCTGATAACGTATAACTCAGCAGAAACAGCCCCTATTTCAGTAAAATCACATTGTGTGTTAGTCTGGAAACTGGCTACGTTACATGCTACTAAATACTTCATACCTTTTGATATATTTTAATCAGCAACCAGACACTGATAAAAAGAGGCATACAGTCTATTGGGTTACAGAGTTTTTAAACTCAATATATGTACACTAAGTACCTGTTTGAGCATAAACGCATTGGTTCTGTCGCTGGAAATAAATGTCCAGTATGAGCTTTGGAAAATTTATTCTGTTCCACCCCACACTTTATGCTACCTAAAGAGAAAAAAATTTAACACAAGAAAACCTCCCTAATTATAAGTATTAAATAGACTGTCAGTACCAACCTTAAAACAAGAGCAAAATATGGAACTGTTCAAACGGAACATCTCAGTTCTTTCCTGCTCTGACAGGACTCCTGTGTCCTTGGACAAGTACCATAGTGTTGTCTATAAGATATTTTCCTGGTTAGAGACTGTGAGTTGGGTTGACTGTGCGGAGAGCTCAGAGTGGACAAGGTTGAGTGCAGGGTAGAGCTGCAGAGGTGCCAGAATGAGGCGTCGAGGAGATGTGTGAAGGGGCTCTGGGCAGAGAGATCAGGCTGGGGTGCAGCTTCTGGGAGGGCTGAGGATGGGAGTTGGGTGCAGAGGCTCCAGGTTTGACAGACTGAGGCTAGGGACAGGAAATTAGGTTTGAAGGGGGTACGCTCTGGCTAGGGCTCGGGCCCTGGCTGGGCCAAGGATGAACATTGAGCACAGAAGGTTCTGTGTTTGGGGTTCAGCTGGGCAGGGATTGAGGGGTGGTGTGCGAGAGCTACAATCCGGCAGCTCACAGCAGTGTGCAGCTGGGTTGCAGAGGCAGGCTTCCCACCTTCCTGCCCCAGGACCACGGCTGCACCCCTGGAAGGGACCAGCCTATAGGTCTGCTCTAGCAGAGGTCGCAGCAGCTCTTCGATGCTCTTGACCGCAGCACTGCTGCCCCACTCCCATTGGCCCAGTCCCCAGCCAATGGGAGCATGGAGCCAGTGCTTGGCCAGTAGTGATGGAGACTCATGTCCCCCCTGCTAGACCGACCTGCTGCTGACCGCTTCCGGCACAGCCGCAGTTTGGAACAGTAGCACCAAAACTGGGCCCTTTTAGCGCGCAGCACTGCCAATGAGATTTTTAACATTCCTGTTGCGTCTGACCAGACTCTAATCCCTGTGCTGACAGGCGACCAGCCTACATCCATGGACCCCGAAACTGGGGGCACCTGAATTTGAAAAAAACACTAACCTATGGAAAGCTGCAAGGACTGAGGACAGGATGTAGGCTCATCCTTTCAACAGGCAATTTAATAATCAGCGCTACTTAGCAAGGTTAGGACCCTTACGTTGAAAACCCAGGTCTAATATGACTACGGTCTCAGTCCCCCATGCCTTGTGCATTAAATGTGCCAGTGCTAGTGCCTGACTATTTGTCTAAACCCCAGCTCTAATCACTAGACAAGGACTAAAACGCAAGATCTGATCCCAACATTTCCTCATGTCCCACACAAGCCGGCGAGCCAAAGGATCCTTATTTCCCTAGGGCTGGGCCTCATATAGTACAATAGTTCTCTGCAGTTACTCTTTTAGCTTAATGATCCATACTGTGGCTTGAAGGTCTGCCAAACCCTACTAAGACCCATGTGGAGAAAAATAGTATGTTCAGAATTGAGAGACTATAGCATAAACATACACACAAAGCACCTTAATTCTGCATTTCCAACTTTCAAGAGCTTCAACCCTTAATGCTTTTTTTAACATAGATTTTTTGGCGGTGGGGAAGTAATATGTCAATCTGGGATCCTCTAATAAATAGCATTTAAAGGAGGCGAGGGCTAGATATCGTCAGTCAACCAGTTGAACTCCCACGAAGTACATTATCAGTGAAACCAGCCCAGTACTACAGGATTTAAAATTTTACCATCTAACAGCTGTTGTAGCTCTCAGTTCCAACTCCCCACATCACACACTCATTGCTATGCTTTACTAATTGACAGCCTCAGTCCAAACAACTGTAAGACGCAAAGACAAGGTACTCCACCAGCCCTAGAGAAAGCCCTGAGATGTTGTGAGAGCCTAAGCGCATCTGCACGCAGCGTATATGGAAATTGCCCTCGAACCTGTATTATTGAAACGACAACCTCATCTCACACGGCTGTCAGCCCTCTTTCATTTGCTCTTCCTGCCTGGTAAGGCATGCATCCGGCACGCTCCCCAAGATTGCTGTTTTACTGACTCTGAACAGCGGCCAGCTGGGTCCCCCTCCAGGCTCTCCCCACCCACGCTATATATCACATAGACTGAGTCTGACAGTGCTAAACACACAAATTTTAATGAAGTCTAAAAAAAATATGGTGATGTAACTTTATATGACCGATTATTATGCAAAAAATATTCAAGTTAGCTTAAGTAAATTTCATGTAACATAACAGGGCTGCACAAAATTTCGCAGCTCTGGCTCACAATCACTGAAGCAGTATGCAGTCCCTTTTGCATCCAATACTACAGAACATTCAGAAACAGGTTATTACATACCAATGCTGCAGTACCAGAGGCATTACCAGTGACGTTAAACAGTGAGGTCAGCACAGAGTCCCAGCTTTGACAATAAATTCCTTGCTTTCATGATCTAAACATAAATCAGACTTTTACAATGTACCCTCCTTATGAACTTTAATGCATTTGCTATCCTCAGTCAGTCCTTGTCATCATACTTTATGCAATAACAAAGGAGATTTTTAAAGAGCCTTGCCAGCTTATGAAAGTTAAATCCTGTTGCCAGCAGGCTTCATTTGCATTTTCCCAAGACGTTGAAAAAACAAAAACCTCTAGTTGGTGCATCCATCTTATCCCCCACTCGCCCTATTAACCCCCCCGCAACTTTGGCCCGAACATCACGGATCGACCACGCGTTGAAATCTACCCGTACCAAAGCGAGCCGGACGGTGTTGGGGGGGGGGGGCAACGCGCCCATTCTCCGCCGCCAGCAGGTCGATTCCATACTAAAAACCCCCCCCACCCCTTGCCCCCTAGGAGTTTTTCTCCCCCCCCAAAAGCAGTTGGCTTCAACTGGGCTGTTTAAGGTAATATCCCACCCTCCATTCCTCCCCCATCCCGATTCTGCACTCCCTACCGATTATTCCCCACCCCCGCCCATCCCCTTACTTCCCGCCCCCCTCCCCACCCTCTCCCCGCCCCTCACCACCGCGCGCCCACCCCCCCCCACCTACCCCCCTCTCTCGCTCCAGATGGGCCCCCACCCCCTCCGCGCCCTCACGACCCCTATCCCCTTCAACCTCCCCATTCCTATCCTCTGGTTTTACAGTCCCACTCTCTTCCTCCTCCTCGCTTCTTCTCCTTCCTTATTATATGCTTATACAACCTTTTACTATTTGGTTTTAATTACACTTTGGCAAAGAGTTACCAACTCATATAAGGACGTTTGCCTTTACTCATTATCCCTACATGATCTGACCTCAATAAGGTTCAGTCTTTCCTTGCGAATCCCTTCCCCCTCTTCCACTCTTTTAGATAGGCTTTCTGCTTTTCATAATCAACCTCTCTGAGAGTTGCTCATTCCACTTGGTCTACAACCCTGCTATGTTTTTTTCCCCCTTCTTGTGGATGCAGGGGTTGGTTCTTCTTTAGTTTCTGCCAACTTTGACTTGAAAGTAATTGTGGCCAGGCCTCCTCTGCCTAGATCCACAAGTTCTTCAGTCCATCCACTTCCCTAACTATTCCTTAATTTCTTAAATTTAGGCCTTCTTGTGAAATAAACCCTCAGTCCCCGATCTATTTTTGTTTATTCCTTCCATCAGTTTTGACTGAATTAGCTCATGATCACTCGAACCAAGGTGCCCCTACAAGCCATTTCTTCTATGAGGTTCCTCCCACTGCCCTCACCAACCAAATTCTAAAATGGCATCCCCTTTTTGTTGGTTCATTCAAACTACTTTGTGAAGAAAATCCATCAGCTATGCATCCAGGAAAAATCTGCGCCCTATCATTATTACAGCATTAGTTCCGCCCAGTTCTGATATTCTGGACGTTAAAGTCTCCCATGATCACACAAGTCCCATTAGAGTTAAATAACATATCAATATAAAAACATATATAAAAAGAGTCTCTATCCATATCAAATCAGATCCTTGCCCCCCCCCTCCTGCTCGCTCTGCCCTACCCCCCCTGCCCTCCACCGCCGGCACGCACGGCTCCCTCCCGCTAGGCTCTCTCCTTTCCCGTCCCTCACCTCTCCTTTCGGCCCGCCAGCCCTCCTGTCCCCTCTCCCATCCCCCCTCTCCCCACTCCCTCTCTCACTTCTTCTACCGCCCCTTACCATCCATCATTGATATATAATACGTACTGCAGCTTGAGGTTTTCAGACCACAATTTGAGGACTTCAATAACTCAGACATAGGTTAGGGGTTTGTTACAGGAGTGGGTGGGTGAGATTTTGTGGCTTGCATTGTGAGGGGGTCAGACTAGATGATCATAATGGTCCTTTCTGACCTTAAAGTCTATGAGTTTATAATCCAATTGAAGTCTGAGGTTGCATTTGTGTTACTGAATGCAGAATATGGCCCATTGGTGTTAACTCACACAGACACTGGGAGAAATGTACAGAAGCAAAAAAGAAGTCAATCAGAAACTAGGGCTGTCAGGTGATTAAAAAAAGCAATCACAATTAATAGCGCAATTTAAAAAATTGCAATTAATAGCGCGATTATTCATGCTGTTAAACAACAATAGAATACCATTGATTTTAAATATTTTGGGATGTTTACTACATTGCAAAATATATTAATTTCAATTACAGCACAGAATTCAAAGTGTACAGTGCTCACTTTATATTTATTTTTATTACAAATATTTGTATTGTAAAAAACAAAAAAATTGTATTTTTCAGTTCATCTCATACAAGTACTGTAGTGTAATCTCTTTATCATGAAAGTTGAACTTACAAATGTAGATTTATGTACAAAAAAACCTGCATTCAAAAATAAAACAATATAAAACTTTAGAGTCTACAAGTCCACTCAGTCCTACTTCTTGGTCAGCCAATCACTCAGACAAACAAGGCTGTTTACAATTTGCAGAAGATAATGCTACCTGCTTCCTGTTTACAATGCCACCTGAAAGTGAGAACAGGCATTCACATGGCACTGTTGCAGCTGACATTGCAAGATATTTACGTGATAGGTGCACTAAAGATTCGTATGTCCCTTCATGCTTCAACCACTATTCCAGAGGACATGCTTCCATGTTGATGATGGGTTCTGCTTGATAACAATCCAAAGCAGTGCAGACTGATGCATGTTCATTTTCATCTTCTGAGGGCTTGTCTTCACTGGCAATATTAAAGTGCTGCCATGGCAACGCTTTAATGTGGCTTGCATAGTCGCAGCATAGCTCTGGGAGAGAGCTTTCCCAGCGCTCTAAAAAACCCACCTCTGGCGTGGCTCCCAGCGCTGGTGCACTGGCTACACTGGCACTTTACAGGGGGTATTGCTCAGGGGGGTATTTTTTCACACGCCTGAGCAAGACAATGTTTTTCAGTTAATCGTGTGAGTTAACTGCAATTAATTGACAGCCCTATCAGAAACTTTAATCCTAGACTAACTATATCAGTCGGGCCTTGTCTCTGTTTCCTGATTGGCTTGCTAGAACTGTAATAAAGCAAGGAAGGTTCTGTCAATTATTAGGTCTTTGACTCCGTTAGGGAGCAGGTGGGAACATTCTTTTGAATTAAGCAGAATAGGGTTGGCAGGATCAGAGAATTTTAGGACATTTTAATTCCCTCCCACTATTTTTTGGTGGGGGAGAGGCTGGGGGACTCCAATGAGGTGTTTCCTAAAATGTAACTGGTAGATATCATAGTCTATTGTAATCCTATAGGCTAGGGTCACATTTTAAATGACTTCTTTGTCACCACATTCACACAGAGTATTTGCATGTAACATGTGCACATATGGTCCTAGCTGGCTGGGATGTGCCCAGATCTTGTATGATCTGTTTAATTTAATCTGCACCTGGGCTCTGGACAGGGGCTTTACATAGTCCTAGCTGTTACGGGTTTTCATCAAATTATTCTCTGTGATACTTTGGCATGCCTATACACTTGAGTGGTTTGCACAGTTGTAATTGATCAACATTGTATTGAAACGTGGTAGAAATGTTTACATATTGATACGCAATAACAAATAGAATCCAGCTCATTTCCTCTTTGTTGTGTTTGCTAAACTGGAGTGAGAAGCGATGGTGATTAATATTATCCCTTCAGATCCGTAGATCTGATGCTGTATCTGTACCAGGAGCACATCTGTAAAGTGAGAAGTTGCCTTTCTCAAAGAGTCACTTTTCAAAGTACAATCTCTCTCTCATTTCTGGCCCTTTGTTTCTGTGGTCACCCTGCTATGTCTGTTTGAAACAGGTGTCATTTACTGGGCCAGTATTTGTTTTTCTCAGCACTTTTATCTGAATAAAATGCCACTTGGAGGTGTGGTAAACGTCTGTCTCAAATCTGGACTTAGAGTTCAGCATCTGAGTGTACAAATTCCCGCCCCTGACTTTTAAACAATCCAGTTCTCTGATTGGTCCTCTGGTCAGGTGTTTGGTTCCCTTTGTTCACCCTTTACAGGCAAAAGAAAATTAACCCTTACCTTACCTATCTACTTATGACACGCCCCCAATCACGACAGTAGTAAATTTCACTGGAGGTGATTTACTACTAGAACTTTAACTAATCAAAGTATACAACACAGCACCTTTACATTTACTAGTAGTATGTAAACTACAAAGACTCTCTCATGTTAAGGAAAAGTTTTAACCAGTGTATTCCGAAACTCTTGCGCGACGAGTGCATCCGCTATTTGTTAGGAAGCTCCCTGAAATGTGTTGAATTTCAAAAATCAAATCTTGGAGAGACTAGACTCCAACGAAGAAGTTCTTGTTCTTCCCTTTGGCTGTATGAAGCCACTTTAGCGCGCATGGTCAGTTTGTAGCCTGGACACGCCGTCCCAAACGTCATGGGCGTAGCTTTTCCAGGGCGTACACAATGGCATAGCCATTTCCTATTTCACTGACTGACCCGTATCGGAGGCCCACCTACCTGGGAAAATGTCTGTTAGGGCCTGGTACACGCTTTAGCCCTCGGTGTTGCCTAGAGCAACTGCGTTCTGCCATCGGGTAGGCAAAGTCCACGAAAGTCAGTCGTATGCTTCTCCCTGGGGTCTTCTTTGGAAAGGACCCAGAATATCCCCAGCTACTCGCTGAATGGAACCTCAATTATGGGGAGTGGCTGGAGAGGGCCTTGACCAGATCTTGAGGCTTCTCCCACTCTTGGCACACCTCACAAGGACTGGACCTACTGTGGACAACTTCCTTGCCATCCCCGTCCCAGTAGAGGACTTTCCCCAACCTGTCTTTGGTTCTGTTCACCCCAGCATGACCCACTGGGATGATCATTGGGCTAAGCTTAAGAGCTTTCCCCTGTATTTAGTTGGCAACCCCAACGTTGTCGCTGGCTCCCATTCTCTGGCGTCCACCAGGAGAGAATTTCCCTGTATAAAAGTCCTTGGTCTATAACAAACCACGGATCGGTCAGAAGAGCTGAAGATGGCGGTGGGTTGTCCGTGCCGCCACCCAAGCTTTCTGAAGCTGTCATCGCTTCCTGCTCAGTCTGAACTGTTCCTTGAGCTGCGGGACCACCAGTTGCTTCCTCAGACTGGCGGACTTGTGGCTTGGTCCCTCTGGATGTGTGTAGATGATGGGGTTGTTTTGTAGCTGGCTGTACGCTGTCCGCTGCGTGCACCTGGTGGTATTTCAGGCTTCTGCCTGAGCCTCTTCTGGTATGGTGCTGTTTGCTTTCTGCCTGTTCAGGCTCGTTGGTCCCTTTTGGCATTGGGGCTTGAAGGTTGTTGTTGCACTGCTTGTGCTGGTGCTGTTGCTGTTCCAGTTCCGGGTTGGGACTGGAGGTTGCTGGTGTGGTTTCAGCCGATTGACAGTGGATCCAGCGGTCCACACCTCAGTCTGGGTTCTCTGGTAACCCAGACAGGTTCTCGGTGAGACAGGTTCGGAAAGGAATGGGTCTGGAACTGCTGGTTTGCTGCGTGTAACCTTCCTCTCTCTTGGACTGCTTCACTTGGTTGCCCAAGTCTGTCCCCGTAGCATGGGGATGGAATAATTGTCATTAGAGACTGCAAAATCCACCTTCCTGACCAGCCTTTGTACTGACAGGCAGTTTCAGCTGTTAGGCAAGTCCACAGCTTGTGACATGAAGGGTAAATGGTCACTTTGGCCCTTGGGTTGATGAGTTTGGGATCGAACGTAAGGATTTGGTGCGTAGCTGACACCTTGTGCTCCCGTTGTCTCTCACGCGTAACCTTCTTTCCGCCCACTCCCCAAATTTTCCTTCGCTCCAAGGGGATTGAGAGGTATCTTGGGGCACTGGGGATCTTGGGTTTGCGGGGTGCAATGACTATGCACCCGGGGTGGGGTTATTGGCAGTTGGCTTTGATATGCCCGCTTTCATTACACTGTATACGCAAATTCTTTCCAGAATTTTAAACGGGGAGGTTACTGGGTTTGAAGTAAGTTACCGAATACTGGTGAGGTGGAAGGTAGGGTGTCTGTGTCTTTCTTGCGTTTGTAGGTGGGTTTTGAGTTGCCCTCGCGTTGTTAGGGTTTATTGTCAGGTTGCCCTCGGTTGTAGGGTTTATTGTCGGTGTGGCCCCTGGGGTTTTCATCCCTTTACAGTAGACTTTCTTGCTTTCTGCCACCTCCATCCATTTGGCTCCAATCTCCCCCACCTCGGTGAGAGTGGTGGTTTTTCCATCCTAGGATGTACCGTTGTGATGTCCTCAGGAACACCATCCAAGAACTGCTCCATTGTATATAAGGTGGCCGCAGTTGTTCAAAGGTTGAGCCTGTGCTTTTTCCCTTTTATCCAGGCGTCACAATGCTTCCCAACGTAGTAGGCGTGTCGGGAAAAGGACCCCTCTGGTCCACTTTTGGTTTCTGAACCGCCGACGGGCGTGATCCTGGGGTTATCCCCACTCTGGATCGTGCTGGGTTTGAAACATTATATAAGTGTTCATTTTGGACCCTTGGCATTTTAGCCGCCACGTCTTGCAAGGTCCACTGTATGTGATGACCTCAGCTCTAGCATGTACTGCGTTTTCAGGGCATGCGTACCAATACAGACCCTTTCGAAATTTTCTAAGAAGGTTTCCGGTCATCAACCTGCCTGTATTGGGAATTTCCGTGTGTGGTGAAGCAGCAACTTGGCGGCCGGAGGCCGGGTAGGATGGTCTGGGGTCTGATGCTTAGCCTGTTCTCTGTTCCAGTTCATGCTTTCTCTGTTTTCCCTCTCTTCACTTTCTTTTTGTGTTTTTTCCATTTCTTGCGGGGTCTCCCTCTCCTTTGGAAGGCTGACCTCTTTGGCTGCTGCTTCTTGTTGTAACCTTTGCCATCTCTAGTTCGTGTTTTTCTATCTCCCGTTGGTCCTGGCATTTTGGGCTTCTTGTTCTCTTGTTATGGGTTGCCTCCTTGGGTTCTTGTTCGCCTTTATATCCCGGTCATCTGTCTTTATGTTCCTTTTTCATTGTCTAGGGCTTGTTGCCCAGTGCTATTTCTTTTTCAGCGCATCTTGCGCATCATGGTTTCTGTTTTCTTGTGTGGGGTGCTCTGGTGTTTGTTGGCCTGATTGCTGGCTCTCTGCCTCCTGAGAGATTTGCCTAGACTGATTCTGACTGCTTTGCTCTGTTGATAGGCAATGCTGAACCAAACAAAGCTACTGATTACCTGTTGTGCGTTTCGGCTGTGGTACTTAAGTTCAATTTTTAACAAAGATCTGTTATGGTTCTCGTTTAAATGACTCTGCCTACAATGCAAGCCTGCTAAGAGCAAGCAGAAAATTTTTTTTTCTCTCTAGCACTTTAAACCAACCCCTTTCCTGCCTAATCCCTAGCAGAACAAAAGAAAATTATGTTAGCTTGGTTCTGGATTCGTACTCCCAATACGCTGCCTCCATGTACTAAACGTCTGTCCCAGATCTGGACTTTAGCATACAAATAGCCATCGGGGCCGCGAATACCTTAATTGTGAAACCTTCTCGCCACAAGTATAGACCAGTTCCCAGCTTGGATTTTTCTCGCTCCACCAGATAAGAATTCAGGGCTCTTAGACATACCTCGCACTGCCACCATAGTTCCCCTAATACCCTTGACATGGGGACCCCAATACTCAGTGCGTCTCCCACTCCCTTCGGGGAAGCACCCCCTCAAGCCCCAGGACCCCTGGGTCTCCCATATCTCACTCCCCCGCTTCCCCCCTCGATAGAACGGTGAAGCACTGTTGGTGGCTATCATCCGCGCTTGATCCAGCCAAGCACGCTATATCAGGTAGTACTATCCACCCGAGCAGCTGAGCGATTAATCAAAGGTAATCACGCTACCACCAGGAGATTCCCCCCGCCCCTGGTCTAACGTAAGTAGTACATAGAGAAAAAAATGCAACCACAAGGGCAACGAGTTGATTCTTTCTCTCTTTCCCTTAGCCTAGTTCATATATCCCTGGAACAATAGGAAATAACCCACAGCCTGGCTTATTTTCCCTATCCCTTTGCCTCACTAGGAAAGAACATCACCAAGATTTATAAGAACTATATTATAAAAAGAAAGAAATACAAAACAATAATCTTGCATTAAGACAATACAGGATCTTTGCTATAAAGGGAAAATATGAATACAACCAGTCTGATTTAAAAGATAGCCCCACGTAATTAAACCAGTACCAGCAACAACACCACCTGTAAATACAAATCCAAAGCTCATCACAGGCCGAATTACTTTGTTTCCTTTTGTACTCACGATGTAGGAGAAACTTTGAAAGAAGATGGAGTTTAGAAGAAAACTTGTTTATCACAGCACGAGAGAAAACACCACACGAAAAACAGCCAAAACTGCAGCAAGGCTCCCACTCTTCCTTTGCATCTGTCTCATCTCTCTCTTGCCAAAAACCTGCAGAGGTTCCCACCCTTCCTTTTGAAAATCCTGTTTCCTGATTGGTCCTCTGGTCAGGTGTTTGGTTCCCTTTGTTCACCCTTTACAGGCAAAAGAAAATTAACCCTTACCTTACCTATCTACTTATGACAGGAGGGTTGTTTGCAAGAGGCCAATTTAAACAGGTTGGAACATGGCCAATTAGATTTACTGAGATGTTTGAATAATTTCCCCCACTGTGCACTGAGCTCTCAAGGTGAAACTGCCACTCAAGGCCTATCTGTACCACTCAGAGAACTGGCTGCAATGTGCTCCTCGCCTGATGCATCTCATTGCTTAATTATCAGTAGCTGCTTCCTTTCATCAGAGGCCAACTTTGCTGTCTCCACAGCACTCTAAACCATGGCCAGCTTGCAGATCCAGAGCTTTGGCCCCAACTGCAAATCCCTGAAGTGTGCAGCAATGCACTGTGCTGTCAATAAATGGCCAGCCCAGGTCATCCATTCCCCATTGTTTAAAAAGGGCTCCAATTCAGTCTAAAACACTGACAAGCTCCAGCCCAATACAGATCCTTAGAATACAAGTCATAAACCCCTGAAACTGAGGTGTCGTAGGGCATGGCTACCTTCTAACACTCCCTGCCTCAGTTTCCCTCCCCGAGGTGGGTCTCCTTGGCTCAACACACACACCAGTCAGTTCTAGAGATATGTATTAATCTCTGGCTAAATTCCAAAACAAGAAGTCCAAATTAAAAAGCCCAACGTCCAAAAAAGGTTCTTCTGCTCTTTGGGGCTTCTCTTCAACTTATTCTATGGGCCCTATTCCCAGCCCCTTTCTAGGCTCCCTTTGAGAGTATAGTTCTCCATTCTAGGGTAGAGTGCTAGCCCTGGGCTGGTTCCCATGAAGTACCGGTTCCCCTGTAGACCCAGACTCAGGGACCTTCCACAGGATCCTGCCCATTCCCTCAGCCCTCTTATAAGGCCCAGGTGTCCAATACTTGCCTCCTTAGGCTGGGAAGCAGCTGATTAATTTTGGCACAGGTGTGGTAGGACCCATTCCCCCTCAAAAGAGCCAGTTACCCTGTGACATGAGGCTTCGTAGTAGAATCTCTATGTATCATCAACTACTATATATTGTTTGAATAGCTGATGTGACAACTAGCAAAGTTTGTCTGCAAGCATATTGTTACTCAGACAGGAGAAGTGAACCCAGCTATTTTAGGAGATTAATAAAGTGAGCTGTAATTCATTGTTTTGTATATTCAGATCTTCAGCCATGTGGCATATATACTGGCCCATTATTTTGCATCACTGATTTTCCTTGGGCACTGAAGAAGTTCAATTGTTTTGTTGTGATGATATTAGTCATTAACCCACTGCAAACAGGGATGAAGCAAGTGGTAATTGTGCATCCCATGATATTGTGAGAGTGGGCAGCTCAGCTTCTTAACCTGAAGTTTTATAGTCCACAGGACACCCAACTTTTGCTGTAAAAAGAAATCTAGCAAATTACCTGAAATATCTTATTGATTAAATAAGGTGGCTAGCCCACATTAGTGATGAATTCCTAAAAGTTGTCTGTCAGTGGAGGCAGAAATAGACTTACAGGAACTTACTTTTTCAAAGTTGTCGACTTTGTTAAGTACAATTGGCTGGGGCAATGCTGTTAAACGTATGTTGATCAGAAAGGCAAAACAGCTATATGAGTTAAATTCTCAGATTTATACAAATATTTGTCTTATATACTTCATTGTCTTTTCATCCTCTCATCCTCACTTTGTGACACATGCAGAGAAGAAAATGGGGGTTACAATACACATTCTATTTTAAGTATTTGTATTTCACAATTAAAATATTATTTAGGCTAATTATTTTACTAAGTGGAAGCACCAAAATGTGTCATCAATCTGCTCCTTCACTTTCACCCAAGAAAGGAGAAGGCATTTCCCAGATATCTTTCGTTTTAATATATAATTTTTGTCCTTCTTGTGAAGCTTTCACAAGAAGGTAACATTTGCAATTTATAGCAAATATCAACGAGTGGAAAATTTATGTGGAGTTGAAAAGATTAGGCACAGCAAAAATAGTAATGACATAAATCATGACATTGTATGGCATTCAAGCCGTGAATATACAGTATCATAGAAACTAGAGATTAAAAAGATTAATTAGCTTATCTAGCTACATGGCTGATTCCCTACAGAGTAATATCTAATGCTTTGTGTAGTCATTTACTACTTTGCAATTTGCCTTTGATATGGGCAAACTGGGTGAAAGCCCGGAGTGCTGTTAGAAGGGGGGTGCTTCTAGATTAGGAATGCCCCTCCCCCCGCTGCTCTGTTGCCATCTGCAGCCCCACTGCTCCTGCCCCCTTCCTTGGAGCCCCATTGGCCAGCTGTTCCCAGGATCCTCCTTTTTGCTGTGCAGAAGGGTGGGGAGGGGAGAAGTAGGGGCTGGTGAGGGCTGCTCTGCATAAAGGGGCAGTGCTCTGTCTCCCATACACTGCTGCAGAACACACACTCTGTCTCTGCCTCTCTCACACACAGGCACACACACACTGTCTCTCTCACACACACACTCTCTCTCACACACACAATGTCTCTTTCACACTCACCACATACTTGTATTATTGTTGTTGTTACTTCCTGGTACTTCCTACAATCAGGGCTGGCTCCAGGGGTTTTGCTGCCCCAAGCAGCTAAAAAAAAAGCCACGATTGCAATCGCGATCTACGGCAATTCAGCAGGAGGTCCTTTGCTCTGAGCGGGAGTGAGGGACCCTCCGCCAAACTGCCGCCGAATACCTGAACATGCTGCACCGGTCCAGAGTGGCCGCCCCAAGCACCTGCTTGCTAAGCTGATGCCTGGAGCCGGCCCTGCCTGCAATACACATATATTCTCTGGTTTCAGAGTAGTATCCATGTTAGTCTGTATCTGCAAAAAGAACAGGAGTACTTGTGGCACCTTAGAGACTAACAAATTTATTGTAGCATAAGCTTTTGTGAGCTACAGCTCACTTCACGATAAAGCTCACAAAAGCTTATGCTACAATAAATTTGTTAGTCTCTAAGGTGCCACAAGTACTCCTGTTCTTTTTGCATATATTCTCTGTAATTTTATTATTTCAAAGTGCTGTTATTTTATTTTTTGACTGATCTATTCATTTCATAATTTTATTTCTCTCTTATGCTTAAATTTAATTCTTTGAGTAGTGAGTTCTAAAATGCCTAATCTGTCCCAGCTGGAGTAATTATCATTATTACTTTTATTATCATATTGTGCTTTGTCATTCATTATTTAAAGTGTTACAATCAAATATTAGAATCCTTCTGGAATGTAACTTTAGTTTGTAGTAACCTTAGCAGTGCCAGCTGAAAAAACATTAGCTAAAAATATAATTTTAGACACTGGGCAGATGAAGGTTACTTATTTCCAAATTGTATTTTTAGTTATATCTATAAAATAAATTAAAATTTGCATAAAAATAGATGCAGTTCCAACTATGATACCAATAGCAATGATGTAGTCAAATGTTAGTGAGTCACGTATTTGATTGTGATCGGTAAACATAAGTGCCAAAATAATTAGAAAAATAAGTTCCCTTTCTTAATAAAAGAGAAAAGAACCATAATCACCTATGTTAAAATTAAGCGTGCTTTTCTGAGGAGTCAAAAACAATTAACTAAAATAGAGTAGATGATGGCAGTAACACAGATTGTGTCTGTGGAGAAAGTAAACAGATTTTAAGCAGATTTTATTTATTTTTATTTATCTCTACTAAAGATAGTATGCAAAGTATCAAATGTGTGTTTCTGATATCTCTGTTAAAGCTCCAGAACTGATACCTCAAGTCTTGGGATTGGGACTCTTTTGCCATATTATCTCCTGATTGTTCTAAATTTACGTATAAACTTTAAACATGGTTTTAATTGGAGTTTGTATATATTTTTCTTTCTTTATATAATGATTAGAGACAGTGCTCCTGCAAGCTAATTCCTAAGTTATTATCTGCAAAAAACCCTAGCATTTTCAGGTGCCTTGGAATCACAAAGTTTCCTCCCGTCCCCCAAAATCTAAACGGTGCCCCAGTGAGCCAGAAGTGGGCAAGATGCAGCCCCTGTGTAACAGCACAAAGCCCGCCTTGAGCCACATGCCATGCACCAGGCACCACAAGCCACAACAGCAGTGCAGAAGTAAGGGTGGCAATACACCATATCCCAGGCCACTCTTACTTCTGCGCTGCTGCTGGCAGTGGCGTTGCCTTCAGAGTTGGGTGCCCAGCCAGCACCTGCCGGTATCAGGCTGCCTTGCCAGGGCTAATTTGTGCAAAGGCTGAGCTCTGGCATCTCTTTCAATGCAAATTAAAAACTAGGGGAGGCAGAGGGGCCCAGAGGTAATGGGGGGTTAGCCCAGGGAGCCCGTGGGGTGATGGGGGGCGCAAAATTGTTTAAATTTCTTGTGTCTCACTTCATCCCATTGATCCTCCTTCCACTCTTTGTACCGCTCTCAGCTATCCTCCTGCCTGATCCATTTACACAAAAGAAGTGCCCAATACTTGTCAATGCCATCCAGGGAGATAAGTCACAAGGTCTAAACCAATTCTGCACTATTTCCTGTTGAGCCAGTCAATCATTTTGGGAGCCAAAATCTCATTTGTCTCCTAGACATCTGAGGGTACATCTACATGGCAAAAAATAAAAAAAAAAGTGTAGTTGTTGTGTGGGTAGACCAAGCCCATGCAACAGTAGCAATGTAGACAGGGTGACACAGGCTTCCTCGTGGGCTAGCTGCCCCAAGAAGACCGTGGATACATATTCTGGTGACCAGCCTATGCTGAATCCATCCTGCCATGCCTACTTGGTTCTTCCTGAAGTGCTTGCTCATGTCAATTTCAAGTAGATGTGCACGTGCCGCGAGCGCAGTTGTCAGAAGGTTTTTCCGCTAGTGGCACTCGTTGGGCTGGCTGTGGAATCCCTTGGAGCGGCACCTTCATGGCAGTATATATAGGTCCCTGCCAACCCACTGCCCAGGGCGGGTGCAAGGATGTTTTGCGCCCTAGGCGTAATTTCCACCTTGCGCACCCCCCCAAGGCAGCTCTCTACACAGGTGCAGATGTTCCTATATCTCGACATCTGGCTGGTCAAGGGCCATTCCAGGGCGTAGGTAGAAGTGCATGCACACCTGACATGGATGACTTTTAGCGGTCTGGGTCTATTATGAACATGCCCGAGTCGACTCTATCCTCTACCCAAAGGATAGGGTTTATAGGAGCAGTCCTAGGCTCCACTCAAGCCAGGGCATTCCTACCGGAGTCTCGCTTCCAAGCCATTTCCTCCATAATAGACAGCTTCAAAAGTTTTCCAGCCACAATGGCACGGAACTCCTTGAAGTTGCTTGGTCACGTGGTTGCATGCACATACGTGGTACAACATGCATGACTGTGACTCGGACCTTTTCAGGCATGGCTGGCATTAGTATGAAGACCAAACAGAGACAACTTGAACAAGATAGTTTTGCTTCCTCCCCTGGTTATCGAGTCCCTCCTGTGGTGGCTCAGTTCCCAAACGATATGTGCAGGAGTTCCCTTCTCCAGGCCCCAGCCCTCACTGTGTCTAGTCATGGATCCATTGGTGTTGGAGTGGGGAGAACATCTAGGGGGTCTCAGAACTCAAGGCTTCTAGTCCCAAGCAGAGCTCTCACTTCACATCAACATGAGGATGATGAGAGCGGTTCACCCAGCCTGCCAACCTTCTAATCCCATCTGGAAGGCAGGTGTATATCAGTCATGATGGACAATACAACAGCAATATTTTATATAAACAGACAGGGTGGAGTACGCTCCTCTCCCCTGTGTCAGGAAGCCCTCAAGCTGTGGGACTTCTGCACAGCCCACTCAATACACCTAGAGGCTCCTTACCTTCCAGGGCCCCAGAATGAATTGGTGGACCATCTGAGAAGATCTTTCCACAGTCACGAGTGGTTCGTTTGCCTTGACATCATCAACAGCATCTTCCGGTGGTGGGAAATTCCCCAGATTGACCTATTCGTGATGAGACTCAATAGGAAGTGTCAGCAGTTTTGTTCCTTCCAAAATCACAGCCCAGGCTCAGTCGTGGATGCATTTCTCCTCCCCTGGAGGAACCATCTGTTTTATGCATTCCTGCCCTTCCCGCTCAGCCACAAGGTCCTGCTCAAGGTCAGAAGGGACAGAACATCAGTCATTCTGACAATGCTAGCTTGGGCCCACCAACATTGGTATACAATGCTCCTGGAACTGTCAGTAGCCACTCTGATTGCCCTGCCATTGGTGCCAGACCGAATCACTCAGGATCATGGCTGCCTCCAACATCCCAATCTCGAACCTCTCCACCTCATGGTGTAGAAGCTTCATGACTAAACCCCTTGGAGCTGGCATGCTCAGAGCATGTCAGAGATGCCCTCCTTGGCAGCTGGAAGCCATTCACTAGAGCTACTTAGTTAGCCAAAGGGAAGAGATTTTTGATTTGGGCAGTACAGAAGGGCATGTCTCCAATGCAGGCATTGATACCCTTCATTTTGGACTACCTGTTGCACTTGAAGCAGTTAGCTCTGGCAGTGTCATCCATAAAGGTTCACCTGGCAGAGATCTCAGCATTCCATTCTGGGGCTGACAGTCAATCAGTCTTTGCTAGCCCGATGGTGGGCCACTTTTACAAGAGAGTAGACAAGTTATACCCTCAATTTCGCCATCCAGTATTGGCATGGGCCTGGTGCTCTTCAGGCTGATGGGGCCCACCTTTGAGCCCTTAGCAACTTGCTCGCTCCTCTACCTCCAATGAAAGATGGCATTCCTGGTTGCTATAACATCGGCCAGGAGAGAGTCTGAGCTCAAGACCTTGACATCCGAACCCCCATACACAGTATTCTATAAGGACAAAGTTCAGTTATGGCCTCATCCAGCCTTCCTTCCAAAAGTGGTATCCCATTTTCACACAAGCTAGGACATTTTCCTTCCAGTGTTCTTCCCTAAGCCAATAGTGCCAATAGTGGAGAGCAATGTCTCCACTCCCTAGACATAAGGTGGGCATTGGCTTTTTATACTGGAAGGACAAAACCATTTTGCAAATCAGATCAGTTTTTTATTGCCTTATAAAAAATCAGCCAGTTCCGAACCAAGTGAATGGCAAACAGAAAGGCTAAGAGAGGAAGTTTGCCTGGAAGGAGTTCCCACAGAGTTATTTGCCTTTCAAGCTTCTGTGAGCAGTAAAAGCAAGAAAGAATTCTGTGGCACCTTATAAACTAACAGATATTTCAGAGCATGAGCTTTCGTGGGTGAATACCCACTTTGTTGGATGTGAGCAGTAAATACAACATCTGAAGAGGATCTTAGAAAGGAGACCATATGGATAGTGAGTGATCAGCTGTTGTGACCTGCACAGGATGTGCAATATTTGTCTTTCTCCCAGAGGATAGAATCATAGAAAATTAGGGTTGGAAGGTGCCTCAGAAGGTCATCTAGTCCAACCCTCTGCTCAAAGCAGGACCAATCCCCAGACAGATTTTTACCCCAGGTCCCTAAACAGCCTCCTCGAGGCTTGAACTCACAATCCTGGGTTTAGCAGGCTAATGCTCAAACCACTGAGCTATCCCTCTCTCAAAGTGACTTTGTCTGTATGAAGTGTAAGCTGGTCTCCATATGTGAAGAGAAGGTTAAAAGACGAGAGACCCAAGTATCAACCCTGTGTTGCATCAGAGAAAATGAAAACTTTCTGGATAGAAGTCAGCATTTGGTACTTCAGGCACAGCATGCTGAAGAATCAGAGAGGGCAGAACAGGGAAGAAAATTGGCAGCATGTGACCTCCAGAAGAAGAATGAGGAGAACCCATGTATCCCCACTGCAGATAGAGGTAGGAAACCATTTTCAGGCTCTCTGCACAGATACTATGGTGGAGAGTGGCTTGGAAGAGTCATCTGAGGGAAGGGATCAGAAGGAGACTCCATCGACCAGAAGGCATGGGATGCATTGTTCTAGGGATGGGGGTTCAACCACCACTGATGCCAAGAGGAGGAGATAGGTGGTGGTGATTGGGGACTCCATCCTAAGGAGGACAGAGTCATCCATCTGCAGTCCAGACTGGGAAAGTCGAGAAGTGTGCTGCTTGCCAGGAGCTAGAATTCAGGATGTGACAGAGTGTCTGCCGAGACTGATCAAGCCCCCCTTCCTACTTCTCCATATGGGCACCAATGATACTGCCAAGAATGACCTGAGTGGGTCACTGCAGACTATGTGGCTCTGGGAAGAAGGATAAAGGAGTCTGAGGCACAAGTTCTCATCCATCCTCCCTGTTGAAGGAAAAGGCTCAGGTAGGGGCTATTGAATTGTGGAGGTAAATGTGTGGTTGCGCAGGTAGCTTCGGGGAGAGAGCTTTGGATCCTTCGACCATGGGATGCTGGTCCAGGAAGAAGACTTGCTAGGAAGAGATGGAATCCACCTAATGAAGAAAGGGAAGAGCAGCTTTGCAGGCAGGCTGGCTAACCTAGTGAGGAGGGCTTTAAACTAGGTTTGCCGGGGGATGGAGACCTAAGCCTTGAGGTAAGTGGGGAAGTGGAATACCAGGAGGAAACACAAGGAGGAGGGTGCAGCACAAGAGGCCTCCTGATTCGTACTGAGAAAGTAGGGCAATTGGATAGTTATCTTAGGTGCCTGTGCATGAACGCAAGACTCCTCAGAAACACGCAGGAAGAATCGGAAGTCCTGGCACAGTCAAGGAAATATGATGTGATTGGAATAACAGAGACTTGGTGGGGTAACTCACATGACTGGAGCACTGTCATGGATGAGTATAAATTGTTCAGGAAAGACAGGCAGAGGAGGAAAGGTGGAGGAGTTGCACTGTTTCTAAGAGAGCAGTATGATTGCTCAGAGCTCCAGTATGAAACTGGAGAAAAGCCTTTTGAGAGTCTTTGGGTTAAGTTTGGAGCCAAGAGCAACAAGGAAGATATCCTGGTGGGCGTCTGCTATAGATCACCAGATCAGGAGCATGAGGTAGATGAGGCTTTCTTTGGACAATTAACAGAAGTTTCCAAATCACAGGCCCTGGTTCTCATGGGAGACTTCAATCACCCTGACATCTGCTGAGAGAGCAATACAGCAGTGCACAGACAATCGAGGAAGTTTTTGGAGAGTGTTGGGGACAACTTCATGATGTAAGTGCTGGAGGAACCAACCAGGGGCTGTGCTCCTCTTTACCTGCTGCTCACAAACAGGGAAGAATTGGTAGGGGAAGTAGAGTGGGTGGCAACCTGGGCAGCAGTAACCATGAGATGGTTGAGTTCAAATCCCAACAAGAAGAAGAAACAAGATCTTCAGAATACAGACCCTGGACTTCAGAAAAGCAGACTTTGATTCTCTCAGGTAACTGATGGGCAGGATCCCCAGGGAGGCTAAGATGAGAGGGAAAGGAGTCCAGGAGAGCTGGCTGTATTTTAAAGAAGCCTTATTGACGGTGCAGGAACAAACCATCCTGATGTGCAGAAAGAATAGCAAATATGGCAGGCGACCAGCTTGGCTTAGCAGAGAAATCTTCGGTGAACTTAAACCCAAAAAGGAAGCTTACAAGAAGTGGGAACTTGGACGGATGACTAGGGAGAAGTACAAAAATATTGCTCGAACATGCAGGGGAGTAATCAGAAAGGCCAAACCACAGTCTGAGTTGCAGCTAGCAAGGGATATGAAGGGTAACAAGAATGGTTTCTACAGATATGTTAGCAACAAGAAGGCGGTCAAGGAAAGTGTAGGCCCCTTACTGAATGGGGGAAGCAACCTAATGACAGACGATATGGAAAAAGCTGAAGTACTCAATGCTTTTTTTGTCTCAGTCTTGACAGACAAGGTCATGTTCTTCATGTTACTGTTTCTCTCCAGTTCTTACTTGTACTTTATCAACTTCTATCATCTCTCCTTTACTAGGATATAGAGAATCTCCATTAATAGATCCTCCCCTACAGAAGGTGACTTCCTTTGCTTGGCAAATTCTAATTGCCTTGTGAAATGTTAATTCTGGGTCTCCCAGTAGTCTCTTTTGGAGTTTTTTGTCCCAGATCCCATTCACAAAGTGGTATGTTATCAGGGATTCCGTTAGTTCCCTAAACTTGCAAGATGGGCTCTCCAGCTTCAGATCAGTCATAAAGTCTTCTATGGTTTCACTTTTAGTTTTTGTACTGTCTGTTACAGACCATCTCTCTCCTGCGTTTCCTGGAGTGCGGTACTCTTCAGACTTCTATAATACCATTTCATAGTTACCCTCCTCTGCCTGAGTTAGCTGTCAAATGCGTCAAGGACTTCAGAATCAGCTGTTCTCAAAAATAAAGCTACCTGCTGACTGTCCTCCTGCTTGTGCAACACCGACACACCCTCTTTGTCGGTGAATCTCTGGAGCTTAGTGCATGAGCCTCTACTACATGAGCTAAAAGCCATATGGCTGTTAGCTAAGGCTGTAGAACAGACTCATTAATCTTTCTCTCTCTAAGTGGTCTCAGTGCCACTAGATGGGACAGAGCACCACACCCCAGAGGTGTGTGGGTTACACTTGCAGATACAGAGTACAGTGCTGTTGAACCCTTCTCCAGTGGTCTCCCACATTTCCAACAGGTTTCAGCTGGCGGGTGTGTGGGGGAGCTTTTCACAGCTCCATTTTTCCACTCAGAGTGTTTTCTTAGTTCATTTTACACCTTGTACCATGTGGTGTTCAGTGATCACTCAGAGCCAAGAAATCTGACAGAGCCCTGCTTCATTCAGTGTCTGAGTTCCAAATGATCAGTGTAGCATAACACGAGCCTCTGTAACATAAGAACCAGTTCAGACTAGCTCTTACCAGTGATTCTTAAAGGAACAGCTCCTCTAAATGCTGGGAAGACTTGGAGAACTGGTGTTCTTTGGCAGAGCAGACAGTTGGCTACAGTAATTACTGTCTGTGAGGTAGTGAGTGCTAATGGCCCCTCTCCCATGTCTGTCTCCAAATAGATATTTGGTCTCTAAAATTGCCCAGTGCGTTGTCTCAAATATTCCTATGCATGGAAAAATTCAGGAATTATGCAGGATGAGGCTGCTTAAATTTTGATGAGGCTAGAATGGTTTGGCTGAGTGTTTTTCTTTTTTTGCTTCCAGCAACCTTAAACCAGTGGTTTTAAAACTTTTGTACTGGTGACCCCTTTCATATAGCAAGCCTCTGAGAGTGACCCCCTTATGAATTAAAAACACTTTTAAATATATTTAACACCATTTTAAATGCTGAGGTAAAGCAGGTTTTGGGATGGAGGCTGACAGCTCACAACCCCCCATGTAATAACTTTGCAACCCCCTGAGGGGTCCCGACCCCCAGTTTGAGAACCTCTGCCTTAAATTATACTCTTGTCTGACAGGAATCCCTGCAACACTTCTGAGTGTGAAAAAAGGCACATTTGAAGGTGTGAGTCATACTTCTGCTTTCAAGAACAGTAATGGCTTTGCTGATGCTTGTAGTGACTGGGGAAAGTGAGTGTCCCATGGGAAGTACAAGTGTTGAAAGTTGGATGTTTCAGTTATACTGTGCAGTAAAGTTAACAGAATCTGCATGGACCAACTGCATCAAACTATCAGTGCCCAAAAGCCAGTGACCTCTGTAATAATCAGTCAGGACCTGGCATATTCAACCTCCAGGCCACATGCTCTGGTATTAGAACCCACTGATCAGTGTATTTTGTGTTCCCCTCTCTGTGCCTGATCCATAGTAGGCAGGGCTCTCTAACAGCTCTCACCTGTTTAGCTCAAGCTGGAGCTTGCTGGTGCAATTTCTAATGGTGGCTGCCACATACATGGGAGAACTGACTAGTGTGTGAGCAGCTTGGGATGAGTTTCTTCTTGCAGGGTGAAGTACATAACCCACTGGTCTGTGTGTGTAAGGTATCTCCCTCTGTGCCTGATCCACAGGGAATGTGGATCTTTACAGCTCACAGCTGTGGAAATTCATGCTTTCAGCTTTAGAGGTTGCTGATACCAGCCTAGATAGAGGGCATCAGAGTGTCAGTTGTTATTGTTAGCTGGTGAGACAAAGCAATACTGTTATCTGGCACGATGACTGTTAAACTTGTAAGGTCCAGAATTCAATACAAAACCAAGCACTAAACATTTCAGTATGAGGAGCCCAAGAGAGTGTTCAGATCCTATTGTCTCTCTCCCACAGAGTCGTGCTGATGTTTGGTTAGTTGTTTTGGGGGTTTTTTTGGATGGCCATGAGGGGAGAGGGAGGAGGCGGGCTGTGAGAATTTAAGATACTAATCCTGTAACAATTATTCAAATGCATAACTTTACTGATGTGAACTAATGGAACTACTCACACGATAAAACGATGTGTGTACATAAGTGTTTTCAAGGACCTGGGCCTAAATTTGTTTCTTGTCTTAAAAACTCATAATTCCAGTGTTTGGCAGCAGACGTGGTTATTGTTGAATGTGATTTCTGAGAGAGAATTCCATGTATAACAGAGTAGCAATAACCCTTATGTTAAGATCGCTTGACACTTTCCATTATAAAAAGGTCTTCTGAACATTATTCTGAAGATTCATAGAGTCACAGATCATAGAATGTAAGGCCAGAAGGGACCATTAGATCATCTAGTCTGGCCTCCTGTATCACTGGCCATTATACTGCATGCAGTTACCTCTGCACTGAGTCCAGTAACTTGTGTTTGACTAAAACATATCTTCCAGGAAGGCTCCAGTCTTGTTCTGAAGGTATTTAGAGATGGGTGGGAGAATCCACCACTGACCTTGGTAGTTTGGTTAATCACTCTCACTGTTAAAAATTTGTGCCTAATTTCTAATTTGAATTTGTCTGGGTTCTTGGTTTGCCTCTCTCTACTAGATTAAGAAGTCCTTTAATACTGGGCATTTTTCCCTGTAAAGGTACTTATACGCTGTACTCAAGTCACCTCTCAAGCTTCTTTTTGATTAGCTAAATATATTGAGCTCTTTCAATTTCTCATTGTAAGGCATTGTCTCCAGCCCTTGAATCATTTTTGTGTCTCTTTTCAGCATTCTCTCTAATTTTTCACTATCCTTTTTAAAACGTGGACGCCAGAACTGGATGTAGTATTCCAACGGTGTACACAAAGGAACAATCACCTTGGTACTGCTACCCACTGTGCCCCTGTTTATACAGCTAAGGATCTCATTAGCCCTTTTAGCCACAGCATCACACTGGGAGCTCACGTTCAGTTGCTTGTCTACTCTGTCCCCTACATCCTTATCAGAGTCAGTGGGAGTTGGGCTCTTTTTGAAAATCCCACTGAACACCTGTCTGCATCTTTAGGCACTGTAGACGTGCAGACTCACTCCTGCGGCGCCTCCTGCTGGTCTCTCAGTGAATTAGCTCATTCCAGCTCTGGAGTGCCCTTTGCAGGCCAATGATCTGCCTGTCCTCTGGTCCCCATGTCCCTCCCAGGACCCCAGTGCCCTTTTAACTGGGGTGCTGCTCCCTGGAACTACCCACCAGTCTGGGTATCCCCTCCCTGGAGAACCCCCAACCCGCTATCCCCAATTTGCCTCAGTTTGGCTACTGCCCAGTCTCCTCTAGCCCCCATTCACTGGGGCAAACTGCAGTATCAGCCACTCATCACTGACAAGGTTGGGTTTGGACCTGCTGCCTTTCTCTACCCCTTGGGCTGCCCCCTGCAACCCCCAGTACCTCTTGGCCTTATGCTAGGCTACAGCCTGGAGCTTTCCAGGCAGGAGCTCCCCAGCTCCTCTGCCTTTCCCCAGCCCTGCTCCACTCAGATACCCTGTGTCTAGCTCCCTACAGCCAGGCCCTTCTCCCTCTACAGGCAAAGGGAGACCTCTTTGGCTTCTGGTTCGCAGCCTTTTATAGGGACCAGCTGGGCCTGGTTGGGGCATGGCCCCAGCTGAGCCTACTTTCCCCCCAATCAGTCCTCTGCAGGGATGCTTTTAAACCCCTCAGGGAAGGAGTGGGGGTCTACCTCACCACAGGCACTTAAATACCTTTGGAAAATCTGGTCCTCTATGCCTCAGTAAGACCTCCCTACCTGACAAGGGAGTTGTGAAAATATGTCATTAATGAAAAGCAACAAAGACTCCTATGGCACCTTATAGACTAAGAGACATATTGGAGCATAAGCTTTCATGGGTGAATACCCACTTCTTCAGATGCATGTAGTGGAAATTTCCAGAGGCAGGTATAAATATGCAGGCAAGAATCAGTCTAGAGGTAACGAGGTTAGTTCAATCAGGATGAGGCCCTCTTCTAGCAGCTGAG